>NW_028292585.1:3906873-4066223 GCF_029948245.1 Actinia tenebrosa
AATTGCGGATACAAAAATTTGCGGATACGTGTGGACGGGGCCTAAGATTTTATTAGAATGAGCATTTGAAAACACATGTCGATATTTGCGTAATATAAACAAATTAAACTGATGATTACTTTATTATTATTATTATTATGACATACCAAAAGTCGGAGTATAATCAATTTTAGGTTGCTGTGGTTGCTGTTCTGCGGCAAGTTGCTCCGTAGTTTTCATTACAATAGGAATATTCTGGATTGGTTCGTTTGCTTCCATGACAACAGTATTCTCACTGGGAAGATTTTCTTTATTTCCATTATTGGTATCAGGAATATTATTAATTTCATTGTCTTTGCTTATTCCCAACATGTTATCAATCTCTTCCTGGAATTTTTCTATCTGGTTCGTGAACTCAGGATTATTAAGATCTTCAGCTTGTTGCTTTGCTTTTTTTCTCGCGTGTGTAAAACTAGGGGGATCTTGCTCTTCTTCTAAGTCAATTTTCTGGAATTCATCGATAGTTAGTTGACTGGAAGGAGTGTCTTTGAATTCTCCAAGTCTTTTTCGTATTGTGGTGTCGCTTATTCGTACCACTCGTACAACTTCTTTTACAGTTCTGCTAAAATTGTGGAATCTCGCAGCTACAAGGAGAGCTGTAAGAAATCAAAATTTTCCTTATAAGTGAAATATTATGACATCTTTAAAGCTATCGATATCCTAAAACAACCTCTTGGCTGATCTAAGTC
Organism: Actinia tenebrosa; assembly: GCF_029948245.1. Lineage (NCBI taxonomy): Eukaryota > Metazoa > Cnidaria > Anthozoa > Actiniaria > Actiniidae > Actinia > Actinia tenebrosa. The sequence goes on from NW_028292585.1 coordinate 3,907,602, forward strand.
AGGGCATGGCTAACTCACAGATTGAACCCTGAAACAACCTCTGGGCTGATCTAAGTCAAGGCATGGCTAACTCACAGATCGAACCCTGAAACAACCTCTGGGCTGATCTAAGTCAGGGCATGGCTAGCTCACAGATTGAACCCTGAAACAACCTCTGGGCTGATCTAAGTCAGGGCACGGCTATCTCACAGAATGAATTTGAATTTTGAGTGTTTTGTGAAGGGAGGAAAACCGGAGAACCCAGAGATACACCATCGAATTAAGGGTGAGACCTAACAAGCAATGTGCACACGTGATGCCAAGTGCAGGAATTTAACGCGAGACCCTATAGGTAAGAGACGTGTATCACCGCCATTACGTAACCCTCGATTTTCGCATCTGCAGTATCTATTCAAGTATCTTTAAAATGAAAACTAGTGTGAAAATGTAATCCTCACGAACTAAATTTTGTACACCAAGGTACACTTTTCCTACAATAAAATTAAATTAAATTACAGTCTTACTGCTCTATGAACAGTAAGTATAGCAACATACCTGCACCACAAAGACCAGAAGGGCGTCGGCCATGATGTATCCAATCTCTCTTCATGCGAGAAACTAATCTCAACGCTGTCATGGCAACGTCATGTTCCTTTTCACCAAACTCCAGTTTATGTGCAAAACGATGGATATAAAGACATGGATCTAAATGGTACATTGAAATTCTCATCACGAAGAAGGAAGGCACTGGTAAAGACAACTTTAGAAAAGTGCAAGATAAATACCATTTAACAAATTGCCATCAGATTTTTATGTGTCTGTCCTCTTATTGACAATAAATTGCGTCATCACATTGTCAAAGTAGTGTGGATCCACGAGGCGTAGCCGAGTGGATCCGCATACTACTTTGACAATGTAATTGCGAAATTTATTGTCAATAAGAGGACAAAAAACATAAAAATCTGATGGCAATTTATTTTTTACAATAACAAAAACGATAAAAACTTCTCAGTTTTAGCGATCAAAACAACCAACGGAAAGAGCGCGTGCTCGTTGACGTCAGCTTTATCTGTCTGTCCTCTTATTAATGATAAAAAAATAACCAATCAGCGCGCGAGAAAATTGTAAGTTATTGTAAAAACTTTGTTTCAATTTTATTTATTCACGAATAAACCTTTAGTAGTATGTATGGCTAAGCCTATGAAGTGCAGGGGGGCACAACATGTCATTTTGCAAATTGAAGCCACTGGCGGAGGGCCAAAATTGTAGTTTCCTACACTCCCTGTCAACCACCACCTTTACAACCTCTCCTGTAGTCCCTATATAGTCTTCTTTAAAAAAATATAGTCTATATAGTCTTCTAAAAAAAATAAAACAGCTAGAATAGCAAAGAATACTTGGGAAAATGTAAAAGACATTGCCTTACCAATTGCAGGTAGGTTGATGTAAAGCTCTTGAGCGATTTTAAGATATGCTCTTCCAAGAGTGAAAACATCAATCTAGGGGATAACAAAGAATTCAAACTCTATGATCAATTTCTATATAGTTAGGATAGTATGTGTCCACTGATTGGTCAAAAACTGTGCTTTATTAGTGAATGGAGCATGGAAAAAGCTGTTTTATTTGTTAATTAAAGTTGTGATGGGTAGAGGGGGGTGTTGAATAGTTTGTCTCCACTTTACCCACCAACAACCCCACGAACCTGTAAAACATCACTGAAATCCAACAACATGTCTAAACTATTGTCAAGGAATCAACAATCCTTCGAAGATCAGTGGTTGATTTAGGGGGGAGGTCACAGGGTGCCTGTGGCCCCTGCCCATCTCCTAGCTTGGAGTTGGTTTGTTTGAACAAGCTGAAAAGGTGCATATTTTTAATCGTGAACCTCTCTGCTCAAAATACTAGATCTGCCATGATGACAGCTATATATAATGATGATTTATTTATCCTTCATTTATTTATAAATAGTAGTAGTAATAATAATAATAATAATGGAAAGAGGATACGAGGAGTTTTCTCTGTCCTACAAACCAGGTACAGACAGGCAGCTACCACATGACTTGTTCTTCTACCTCGTGTAAGTCTTTTGTTTACAGCAAGTTTATAGAAGTTGAAGGCTGTGTCAATGCAATGCTGGTTCATTTGAAGTTGATGACCCAGTGCATTGATCCTCTTGCGACCTAGTAAGATAAATCAAATACATTCTTATATCAGGTATATTACACAGTATAATACACAATAATCATCATCATCACCATCAACACCATCATCACAAGGGCGGATCCTTTTTTTTTCAGGAGGGGTGCACCATTAATGAGTGGCATAAATAAAGGATGATGTAAACTAATTCTTCAAAATTTCACAGGAAATCTGTTAATATGTCCAGCAATGATGGATTTGAAAAAAAAATGAAATAGTATTATGAAAAGGCATTTTACATAATCAAAAACAGAGCTAGTGCAGCTCATCTGGAGGGGGGGGCCGTGTCCACCCCCTGCGTCCCTCCCCTAGAGCCACCCCTGCATCAGCGGCATGAGGGGATACAATCTTGAAAAATTTGTAAAGCATACTATTTTCCTTCACATTAGGATGTATTATATAATTATTTTAATTTAATTCATATACTAATATTAATTAATAACATTACCATTTTCTAGTGTCACAGCTCTAGATTCTTGTCCTAATCCATGTCGAAACCCTGATCCAATCCCTATACCAGCTTTATTACCTTCAAACAATACATTAATGATACATTGATAATATCAACTATACTAATTCAAATAATTTAAGTCTACACATCAAAAACATATAACAAAAAATTTATAAGCTACAGAAAAAAATATTTCAATTTTAAATAAAGAAAATTCTTATCGTATTCACTAAAATGTTCTACTATAATATAAACACTCTTTGTACGTTATATTATTTATTTTTGTCAACCACGTGGCTCCTTCCTTGCAACGTGGTCTAGTGGGTCGAATGTCTGCTTCGAAACCCATTACTTAGGACCAGCAGGATCGAATCCCTGAATTTGGATTCTCTTTTTCTAAATCTTCATAACAATTTATTTTTCTTTTTTTTCTTTTTACATCAATGTCTTTTCGACATTATTACAATTTTCGACGAAATATAGTTATAGACTTCAACGAGTAGTTTGCTTCATTATAATATCAAGCATATAATATTAAGAACAAATCTCATAATCTCGATAAAGAAAGCTATATATCAATGATAAAAGGTAAAATATAATAATAGCAAGGTATAGACCATATAAAAATTCCTTATTTTTTGTAAAAATAAAAATAAAATAAGATTTAATTTATGATGTAACGTTTGGTTCTATGTCAGCAATGACACGAGGACGCCATTTTCGACCGCTGCCGGCAATAAATATTCCATTCTTCTCCAATAAACTACCTTCAGAAGACACAAACTGTCCAATAGCACTAGTTCCTCCGATACTATTCTCCTGGAATTGTACTTCAGAGACGATAATGTTGTCTTCAAGTACAGACCCACAGTTTATACATACAGCATTTCCACGGGATGGATCGAAGTCAATGTCACTACCTCCACAATTTGAACAAACCTGAGACATTATTAACGCCTAAAATACCTTGGAGTCAAGCTGGATTGGATATGATAGGGAAATTTAGAGTATAAAGAAAGGATTTTTGAAGCCTACGTTACTCTGTCATGCCATGTTGTAAATGAACAGGACGGCTTACAGTGGATCATGGGAGATGATGAAACTAGTACTGTCGGAGGTAGGGTAAGTAAGCTTGGTTTTCACTTTTCTTTTTCGTCGAAAATCTTTAGATTATTTTTATTAAGTCGATTAAAAATCCTTCTTTTTGAAATACAGTAAAATGATTTTTACATTAATTGCGAATAATTCATTGAAAGCGCACTTAATCTTTGACTAACGGGGGTGGGGTAAGTAATCAAATTGTATCATTACCATTGCCTTTTTATGAGCTAAATATTAAGTTCATGGCTCAATTTTTTTTCCTTTAATATAAATTTCTATTTTTTGTCTTACGTTTCAAATCAAGTTTGACAAGGATTAAAGATGTGTTATTTTTAAAAGTTTGTATTATGGGGAGGGGTGGGGGGTGTTGGTAGGAGGGGAGGGAGAGAGAGTGAGAATAAATGGACAGCTTTAGGTAAGAGGAGATTGTTGACACTAAGGTTTCTTCAGGGACGGCGGAACCGGGGGGGCTTTTTGTGACATTTTAATATATTTTCACTAAACTCAGCCCCCCCCCCCCCCCCACACACACCTTGTCATACGATGTCACTATTGAGCCCCCCCCAATCAAAAAACTGCTCCGCCGTCCCTGTTCTTGAATTCGGAATAGTCATTCAACCTAGGACACAGTCATCGCGTCTGATCATTCGTGATGACCCAAAACAGTTTTTTACTTCATCGAGCATCGAAAAAATCGAACAAGGAGTTTTATCTGTAGACACCAATGCAAGTCAGGAATAGCCCAATGGTTTTCTTCTGATCTCCTTTTCATCGTAAATAAGCTGAAACATCGCGAAGACGAGTACACAAAAATTAACTTCCGCCTGATTCCACTCATGAGTTCAACAACAGTACTCCTCATTCTAGTCGCAGGTTTATCAGGTAATGTTATCTAAACTCAGCTTTTAATGTTATTTATTACTTGAGTTTTTAAACTTGGAATTGATGTACCTTCAGCCTAAAATGCTAATTGACAGACTTAGAAATAATCAAAATGTTTCCAGCGACTACTTCAAAAGCAAAAATGACAATTCCTTTGCTTCATAGCTTAATATTTTAATCCGTTCTTTTCTCGCTGCTCCGAAGCCCTATATACGGTTTCATTTTCCAAGACTTTATGAGATTTTCCAGCGATAACTTCGAACGCAAAAATGACGATTCCTTAAGATTTTAATCCGTTCTTTTCTCGCTGCTCCGAAGCCCCATACGGTTTCATTTTCCAAGACTTGAGATTTTCCAGCGACAACTTAAAACACAAAAATGACAATTCCTTTAATGTTTAATAGTTTTTCTCGCTTGCTTCGAAGCCCTATACGGTTTCATTTTCCAAGACTTTATGAGATATTCGCTCTGTTATTGAATCTCTGAAGTAATCGTACGAAAAGGCCAGGAAAAAATAATAAATTAAAAAGGTCATGATATTGTTGGTCTTGTCGGAAGAGCTGTTTACCGTCACACTTTCACTCCTGTTTTACATAGAAAAGTCTCACTGCACGCCGTAGTGTATGTACGCAGTGTGTAAAGGAGTATAAAGAAATACATTTTCTAATCATAAGGATAGAAGAGTTTAAATTTTAAAATGTCAGTCTTATCGCAAAGGTTTGGCTTTCGTACAGTAAGCCACGAGAACAACTGAGGCATGAACTGTTCGTCAGTTCGTGAAGTATACTTTATATTCTCTTGGGCGAACACATTATTTTTTCGATCTTTGAAAATAATTCCGCAAAAACAACTGAATGATGGATGACGTACTTACAAATCGTGCGAAGAAGAGACATAGATCAGTGTAATCTGTAATTGAGATAGTGAGGAAATTTTTCTCTAAATGAAGCAGTAAAAACAGGTAGAAAAATGTGTGTGCGTTTTATTGTTTTCAGATTGGTTCAGAACGAAAGCCGCATATGTTCACTGACAAAGCAAACGAACCGGCTGTCTTAGCTCAGTTTTCAGCTATTATGCTGCAACTCAGAATTTACCATGAGTTTAACTGTTTCGTATTATTTCCATCAAAATAATCAATTGGTTATTTATTTCCGTCCGTCATAACTTGTGTGATTGATAGCTTTCATGGGAATTGTCGCGCGCAATACTTCTACGCATGAATCAGGGCGGGAGGAGGGAGGACAGGAGGGAGGGCGTTGAATCAGTGATTGAATTTAATAGGCGCGCGCTCATCGTGATGACGTCATTCCAATGTTTTGATAAGCAAAATACCACAAATACCTCTTTGATATCTTATAGCTTTTAAACAAAGTCGAGGACCACCCTTTTTTATTTCGTTTTTTGAAAGTTCTTTGTAAAAAACTAACTTTAGAAGAAAATTTTTGAGAATCTGACGATGGGATATTTTTCCCATGAACTTCCTTAATGGTTCGAAATCCAGAGTGCGCATGTGCATGTTCGATCCAATGTGACACTCAAAAACCTTTACGTATTGCTGTGGAAAAAAAGAATGAAAATCTCATATTAAATTTATAACTGAGAAGGCGAATAGTTCGAAAAATGTAGGATAAGTGGGATAGATTTTGAAAAGGCACCATTTTTGTCGCCACCTACCTAAATAAGGGTTTTCTGGCACCAAATTAACACCGAGAAAAAATATGGAGCAATGTCCACGGAGGAACTGTTTCATTCTGTTCACTTTTGTTCTTTATTTCATTTATTTTAATAGGAGTCTATGCGGACTTGTTAGATAATCTTAATTGTAACAGGACACACTTTACTCATGGCGTTTCACTTTGCCAGAGGATTGCACTAGAACGTCTAGCACGAAGCAAGGATATCACATGCGAGTAAGTAGGAAAGAAAAACTGTGTCTCGAATGCGTCCAGATTGGATGAACGTAACACTGTGCGCAATGCAATACTTCAGTTTGGAGTTCTCAGTTGCTCGTATATCAAGGTTAGCCTCGAATTAGTGTGAAGAATATTCACGTGTTCCAGTCAAGGTCCGTCAAGTTTCAAAGTGTTTGTATTGTTGAAGTTGTGCATTCTTTGCTTTACCGTTGGTATTTATGAATATTTAGACACTGATTCGAGGCTAAGCCTGAGTAAATGAGTCTGCAATCAAGGGACACAGCGGCAATTTGGAACTGGAAAATGGTCTATTGGATCGCGTGCGTTAATCCAGCCTTAAGTCAAAGACCGACATGGCGGCAATGACGTCACATGCGCAAGGATAAAAGACATGACCGCCATGTTGGTGGACACAACAAAAGAAACCAAGATAATTGTTTTTCCAAGTCATCCAACATGGCGGCTATGACGTCGCATGCATTCCAGCTAAGGATAATAATACTTTCAGGTCAGCAATTCATGATGATAATAGCATTTATACTTATTTCAATAAAGTTAGTCACCAAAAACCTAGAAAGCTGAAATCACTGAGGATCATAGGAAGCGTTTCATTTCAAACAAGCGTTTCATTTCAAACTGCAGCTTGAGGATGCTCAGGAGAGGTGAGACTGTAACTGGTAAAAGATCTAAAACCCGTTAACAGTTATTAAAGCGGTTAAAACATGTAAAATGTATCTACCCATAATCCTTGTCGGCCTCAGCTTTATTGCTTTTCTGGTGACTAACTTTATTGAAATAAGTATATTTAAAGTGGTTAAAAACAAATACAAATAAGGTTAGTGTTTAATTTGGGTAACAATTCATTTCCCACATCATTGCTGATTTATATAACGTTCAATTATAAAAGACGTACTAACTCGTTTCTCTTTTCAGCTCTGTGTACAAAAAGCAAGTCACTTGTATAGATAACCACGTGCAGAAGTGTCTGGAGGGTACAAGCTATGCCATGTATGAGAAAATAATTGTTGACCTGCTCAATATTATCACTTTTAACTGTGGAAACGGTGAGTGTATATAACTGAAACGACGAGTCAGCGGTCGTGGGTAAAATCGCGGGCTCACCTTCGCCCCAGAAAACAGTCCCACAATACTGACTGCAATGCAAACTTGACTCAGTGTTTTCCTTACACAACTGGCTAACGGTTTCGAAAGAATCTCAAAATCTAGTGGAGAAGTAAGCGCGCTCATTTCTTTAAAGACAATAAGTATATGGGATTAATGAGAAGCTGTATAATTATAATTTTTATCATATGACCCGTATCTGCCCGGGTGCGCACTTTTAAAAAAACCTTGGGGAAAATGGCTTGAGCAGGGCCGTACGGCTTTGAGCGAGCAGGGCTGTACGAACCGTATTGACATAATTTACAATTTTTAAAATATCTATTTTATTTAGGGTCATATGATAAAATGCTTATTGACCGAGTTACATCGGGCCGTACGGGAAAATATTTGGCACTCGGTCATTTGTACGGCATCTCCTCGAGCCAAATATTTTCCCGTACGGCCCTCCCATTCTGTCAATAAGTACATGATATGCAAAGTTTTCACGAAGTAATTTGGCGCATGCGCATACGTTTTTCAGTCGTGTCTATACAGCGTCCTTCCCTTCATTCCCCCCTTCCTTCCCCGACCCCTCCCTACGGTACTCAGTGGTTTAACAGCATACTTATTCCGTTACATATATTTTCTCTGCAGTAAGTCCAAATTTAAACTTCTTTGTTTTCCAAATGTTGGGTTGTAAAGACGGAACTCTAGAAAATTTTAAAAAAGCAGTCAAGTGTTGGAATGATTTTGTCAGCAAACACAAGGCCAACAGAAAATATTCTACCTTATGTAGGTACGTTATTCGCTTTCTTTGGATAAGCGATGATGATGACTATGAAGATGTTGGCGATGATAATAATGCGGTGATGAGGATAATGATGATGATAATAATGGTGAAGCACGATGATGACGGTGATAATGGTGAGGATGATAATGATGAAGGTGATGGTGATGTTGAAGATGCATGATGATGATGATGATGACGATGATGGTGAAAATAATGGTGATGATGATAATGGTGATGATTAACGACAAAGATGATGATGATAACATCAGTGTTGATTGTAATCAGATCCCTCGCTGATGCCAAGAAGTGTGTAGCCAATATAACAAACCATTACTGTCCTGCGGTGAAACTGGAAGCAGATCCCTGCAACCCCTTCTGTGCAAATGGTACCGACGACCACCATGAATGTCCAGGTAAAGTATGGACACACCAGCAACTACCAGGTAATCTGACTGGTAAACCGAAGATAATCTACCATTTTCAAACAAGGATCGTAATTTACCTATTATACGCATTACGCATGTTTTTATTCGAAGGTAATCCAGAAGAATATAAAATACAACATTCGTCTTTTACTTATTGATTTTTTGTTCCAGTTCTTTCGATATCCTTGACTTGTAAAAAGGATTTTTACTACATGAAAGAGAAAGAATGCGAGAGAATATTCATCGATAGTTTAACCAACCAGACAAATACGTCCGCCTCGTGCAGGTATTTATCTTATCAGATAATTTACACTTACTATGAATCTTCTTTTTTTCCACTCTTGTCCCCGATAAGTGTTTCGGAATATTAGATGGCGTACCCGTCAATACCGTATCCGCGTGTTAGTCGATGCGAGACGAGAGCTCTCAAAGTGCAGCGTAAATTCCTTGAACTGAAATCTGTTTGTTTCTGAACCAGAATTCACAATGGAAATATCTACTTCCAATTTGGACTTGTCCAAATATTTCCTTTTCAGTCTAGCCCAACTTTCATGTCAATCAAAAAAGAAGAAGAAAATTGAGCGTAAGACTATTAAAAATATTAAAAAAAGAAGAAAAAAGGATACATTGGTGTAAAACAATTTCGATTGCTAGCTATAAGATATTTTTCTATAGTTTCTCTTTAAAAAAAAAAACATTGGGACCATACCTCCAGACCTAAAGTTGAAGCGCAGTATGGCAGCGCGAAGCATTTACGGCTATGCCGGAGATTTCGGCCCCGACACCGCTATCCGATCACTGATCAGGAAGCTCGGCCGAAGCCTAAGGGAGAGGTTAGTCGGCCCCTAGACCGTAAATGATTAACCCCTTTTTGTTTTAGCTTCGCACCAGTGTCCCAAGATGTGCAAAAGGGACAGCAATGGAATTTTTTTCTGATGACTAAGTGTTTGGTACTTGTCTTGGTCCATGTGGGACGAGACTTTATTTTAACAGCAGTTAAATCAGACATGCGCATAACGTACAAGGTCATTTTTGTTTCACAGTACTGAAGTTCCAAAGCTGAAGTCTTGCATAAAAAAACATTACAGTGAAAATTGCTTTGATCCTTTGGTTGACGACGTTCTTCTCGAAAATCTTATCGAAGGAGTCTCGAGTGTCACAAAAGGACAAAGAATGTTCTGTAATGCCGTCACTATCACGGATCGTTCTGCTGCATTGCGTGACATCGTCCCTTGTGGAAGTAGCTTCTATGCAGAAGTAGAAGACTGTGCCAAGGAGTTCAGAGAAAAATTCCTTGCCAACAGCAAGAACCTTTCTCTTTGCAGGTAAGCTAATCATTAGGATTACACTTTACAAGATTAACCAATCATGATGAAGAATAAAAACAAAGGATTCCAGTTTCAGCCAACCAGAAACGACCAATTTGACAAAAAGTCATAACTAGGGGTTGGTCCCTTAATAGTTGGCCATTTAACGCATGTACTACCTTTATAGCATGGAGGGATGGGGGGATGGGCCCAAGGGTGTATGCCTCTTACCCCAACCCCCCTCCCCCCCTCCCCCCTCCGGGTTGAAAACGCAGCCAAAGAGTTCCTAATGAAGCTATCCATTTTTTTCTACAGTAATAGGCCATTTGAACGATGGCTTCATTTTTCAAAATTTCTTCATTATTCGATTTAGAATAGCATGACAATTGGTGCTAATTAACTGAACAAAAGAAAGTGTTCAAGGCATTCTGGTTGTGGTGGTAAATGACACCATAATGCAAGCATCCCTAAACCATTTGTTTCCCTTTACTATAGTGTCTATGAAAAAGCTAAGTCATGTTATTCCACACTGCAAGCTAAGCACTGTCAATTCAGTCCCAGCATTCTACAGATCCTAACCAACGATACTTACAATCCCTTCTGTGTGGCACTACAACCAAAGGTATCTTGTGGACTGGCTATGTACTTCAACTGGTCTTCTTTGGTGTCTAGTCTGTTAGCGGTGATAGTTATTCTGTTAAAGCCATAATGGTTTTTGAAGTCTGAAAAACAAAAGCATAAAAAAACATTAGGGTGTGAACAATAAAATATTATAAGAAAGTAATGTGATTTTGATCGGCACATGGAATAAATAGTAAGCAATTATACCTACTAGTAGAGTACGAACACTAGAGGCCTTCAAATACTTGATATTTAGCACTAAATAGCTATATACAATAGAGTGCATACCATATACCTTTGAAAAAGTTAACTAACAAAATTGTAGAGAATTAGTGCAATTTTTTGGTCTACGGTCTACCGAGGTCTACTGAACTTACTAATTTGTGCAAATTTGTGTGATGTCTGTCTTACAAAGTTTTTCATGGATACTGATGGTATGCACTAAAATGAGATTAGCACTATTTAGTACTATTTGGTTTAGGTTGCAAGCTTTTAGTGTTTGTACTCTAGAAGAAACCAATGCCACTGTTTTCTTTGCTTTTTCTTTGTCTGTTAGTCAATAATTATACAACTTCTTTTCATATAACAAGTAAAACCTTTTGACTAACACAAACGTTAAGAATGGGCTCCCTGTGTTAAACGTAGCAACTATAACTGTAAATAGGGAGGGAGGGGAGGGAGAGGGTTATTTTGTTCACTTGTAATCAAGATTCTATACAAGCAGACCTCATACCTTGGTGTATTGTTTTTCAATTTCAGTGACTTTCTCTCGAGAATAACATTCTTTGTTTGATTTGTATCCATCAGTTCATGTGTCTTATTAAGTGCAACTGTTAAACAAAGAAATAATACTCTAGGGAATGGCACGTGGTCTGAAAATGGACAAAGCTTTATGCCCAAGCTAAAGAGATCTATTTCATTATAGTAATCTCAATAGTCAAAGCGTTCTTTGATCTATCATTCATCCATTTATTAAAGTTTTAGTCGACAACAACGTTTTTTGAATTGACTGTATATTAGTAAAATGATTCTATCAGGCAAACAGCCTATTTATTTTCTTATTTTCAAAGGTAAAGGGGTAGAGTGACCACAGTAAATCCGTGAAACTTTAGTAATACTAAATAGCACAATTTCATGCAAATTCCATTGTTTTCTATTGTTCAACTAGCACTATTTTGTACTATTTAGTAATAGACCTGTTTCAAATTCCAAATTACTGCTGTGTTTCTTGATTACAGACTCATTTGCACAGGGTTAGCCTCGAGTTTGTGCAGAATATTCACGTGTTCCAGTCAAGGTCCGTCGAGTTTCAAAATGTTTGCATTGTTGAATTTGTGCATTCTTTACTTTTCTGTTGGTATTTGTGAATATTTAAACACTGATACGAGGCTAACCCTGTGCAAATGAGCCTGTAATCAAGGAACACAGCGGTAATTTGGTATTCGAAAATGGTCTATTAGTGTTTCACGGATTAATTGTTTGCACGCTGTCATTCAAATTTAGAAACAACAGTATAACATTTAACAAATAGGATTTGATTAAACTAAATAAATAACCATTCTGAGATTGAGGAAAAGACTTTTTAGGAGAAAGAATAGGGAAATCTGGGAAATGTCTCCTCAAACAGTCCCACCATGCACTGCAAAGTGAACTGTGCCCAGTCTTTTCCTCCACCTTGAAATTGCTAATTAGGATTGGTGTCTGCTAACATCTATAAGATTACTATATATCTGTTTCTTGGTTTAAAGCAGTTTTTGTATGAGAGGATACAATACTGCATATCTATAGCCATGCTATAGTTATACTGTATCTTACCACTGTAACTATGACTGTGTTGTGGCTGAATGAATTACCGAGAGACAATTGGAAACCGTGTTCATTCTGTAAGTCAACACTATATGTTTCCCACTCATATGAAAACTGCTCTAAGTGAAATCAGTCTAAAAATGTAAAAAATAAAAGAATGATCTTCAAAATGATTTTCCAAACAGTGTAGAAAAAAATGCCATGGTATGAAAAAAGCCTTGCTGCAGTTTACTATCAGACTTAATATGTCATATCGTCCAATAAAATACCATATTGAGCAATGTAATTTTATAGATGGCCTCAATCAAAAAAAAATGCTATAAAGGAATTTGTTTTTCATGTCATCTGAATGTTTAAAAAATAGAATAAATTGAACAAGTTTAAAATCCGACTTGTGGTCTATCTTCAATGCTGTTTTCTGATTGGGCCAAACAAAGGATGTGTGTTTCCCGTTGCATGAGAAAAATGATCGGGAATGGAAGTTCAGTTTTTTTTTCTCACTGATACAACAGTGGAAATGAGCTTACTGGGAACCCGGGGATGAAAAAATATTAGGGTTGGCAAAAATTGGCAAGAAAATTAGGGTTGGTTGCACAACAGGAAACACACTTATTTTTTTGTTTGGCCTTGTCGTACTAGCCTACTAGCATCAAATAATGCTGGCTTTGAAAACCAAAACATAAATTAAAAACATTGTTTGCATTGATATATTCGAGCAACTAATTGGATTTAACCCACATGGCCTATGAGTCAGTGAGCACTAAATGCTAAGTATGGGTGTAAAAACACCAAACTCTTGACAGTCTAATAACTTTGTTTCAATTAATTTATAAAATGAATGGAATTTTTCTGCATTATCACCCACATGAGACAAATATTCTTTGTTTCAGAAAGTAGAAGCCCACTTTTCTCAAAGCGAAAAAAAAAAAATGTGTGTACAGAGTAGAAAAGTCTCATAGTATTATCATTTGCTCTACATCCTGCAACACCTCATTGTTGCTGGACATGTTGTACAATTGTTTTTGCTGTTACTGCTGTTCAAATATTTTGGGGATAGAAATGAAAATAACAGCTGGTAAGTCTTTGGTCAAGGCCAAGATTTGACCAGACAAGTTCCAATAACTGGGCAGACATTTTCTGATGTCCTGCTGTTATTTTAAGCCCTGAAAATTATTCTTGGCTTGATATAATGTTTTTCAAATATTCTTGATATTTACTACAAGTTTGAGTTTCATCTTTTAGTGAATGGTAAGAGCTCAAGTACTCTCCACAACAATCCCAAGATAAACCTTCTCACTCTCCGCATACAGAATAACGCTAAAATTAATATACCAAGTATGCATAGTATAGGAATAAACCCTGAAGGTGAAGGGAATGGAGTGTTTCCTGTTAGGGCTGTAAACCCTGTGGGGTCCAGTAACCATTTGAGATACAACCCAAGCTGACCAATGGCAGCACTGCTTATTCTGGGTACACAAGTTCCTGAAAATACAGAATTGCTGGTCAATATAATTCCCTTTTTTTTTTATAGAAGTAACACTTACAATAATTCAGGTGATAAACTTGAGGTCCTCTTTTAACATTTCTTATTAATTAGGGATGGGACTGCCATTAACGTGGTCATCTGAACCACTTGAAGGTCTAACCATTTGCAGTTGTAATATATTACAAAGGCTGCACCTTCTTCTCGGTTTATTTGAGACCCAAGTGTTGGTCCCACTGAGGCTTGAACCAAGACCTCCGATACCTAAACTATGAACTGGCTTAATGCTTGCTATTCTTTGATTGCATGTTACATCATCGTGGCCTCTCAGGGGAGCATTGGTGCCATTTAACAAAAGATTTTTCAAGCCCACAATAATAATTTAGAATTTTTAGTCAATTTTTTTTGGGAGGGGAGGGGAGGGGAGGGGAGGTAGTAACTTCACTAACCTGCTTCATCAGCATTTTGTAAATCTTTTAACCCAAAGCAACCACTCGGCAACTGCCACTTGACAACAGCAGGTATTCTCATGTGAGTAACTTGAAGAAAATCGTGAAATCCTAACAAACTGCATGCAAAGAACGAATCTAAAAAACTACCAACTTCTTCTGGATCTTGCACGAAATCATTTGCATGGAAAGAAGAGACTTTTGGGTAAAGAGAGTAACAAATATCATCTGCTGCATCTTCTATGGTTAATGGACTCCACTTCTTGTTCACCACAGATGAACACCCTACAAAAATGAATGTTATATAAAAACAGTTCTTTAATTAGGTCAATTTGTTTTTAAGTTTCTACAACGATGAGAAAGCTTATATCAGACCAAAATATCCCAGGGAGACTCTGGGGTAAAAGTATTGGGTAAAAATTAATGATTGTGGTATCTTTTAGAGTTAAAACTGAAATTTAGAATTTCGACTTTTCAGCATTTCAAATTAATACTAGAATATTACTGAAAAATATTATCATAAAGAAACTTAATTTACAAAGAATGTTGAACACCCCGACAGCATATCTGTTTTTTCGTTGTAAATTCCATATTTACAGTAAAACAAGCTCACGCGTTGACCCCTAGATTCGATTAATGAAATCATTTGTCAATATTATTATTCCTTTTATACGTACGAACCGGAATAATGCAATATTGCAATATTCAAATGAAAATTCAGTTCATTATTCGACTTTTAATGAAGAAGGTAAATCATCTAAATTACAAATACCTTCGAGCAGAAGTCGCTCTCTTATTTAACAAGCATACACACTAGGTTTTGTAATTTCCATGCCTCAATTACTTGGAGGATATCATCAGTAATTTTGTAGGGAACGCTCCTGCCTTGAGCAAAATGAAGACACAGTTCCATGTCGTTGATAATGTTGAAGTATTTTCTGGACTCCCCAACTAGAAATTTTCAGTTGTCGAGAAATTGCTTTATTGGACAATCCGCTATTACTGAGATGAACAATTTCCTGTCGAATAATATCAGGTAAAGGCTTTCCCAGCACAAAAACACGGCCAAGACTATTTCTGGCCGCCATGTTTTCTTGGTCTTCCAGCTGTGTTAGCACTGATTAACCAATCAAAATGTTGTATATTGAATTGACTGGAATTTTAATATCTTCATTTTCGATATGTTGTAAATTTCAACTGAATAATGAAATCAAAATTCGAAAATTCAAATCATTAATCGACTCTAGGGGTCAACGCGTAAGCTTGTTTGACTGTAAGGAATGTCACATGATTTACTTCATAATCATTCGTAAAAAAATAAATCTAAAAGTTCATACCTAATAATTCTATCATAACCAATATCATAGCTTGATAAGGTAAACTTTGCCCTTTAGCCATCTTTGGCTGTAGTACTTTCCAACATCGGTTACTTATAATACACAAACTTGCATTTCGAAGACTCAGATCTCCTAAACATTCTTGAAAATCTTCTAATTTCAAGCCTTCTAAATTTTGAATGTTAGTTCTGTCTTCCTTATCCACTCGTATTGGTCGATAATAGCGGAAACCTTTGAGGTGTGAAGCGATAAATGTTTTGTATTCATGATTTATTGTAGGTTTGTATATGTTTAGTACTCTGGGAATCAGTACATTTAATCTCGCACAAAGAAGCTTTAGTTCTTCTAGAAAAGCTTGAGGAACAGATACTTTTGCCGAGTCCATGCAATTCTCTATCGTTGTGAACAGAGACTCTACAAAAAAAAAAGATTTGTGGTAAATTATTGTATTTAAAAAATAAATATTCAAACTATCATTGTTTTGGTAGAGTAACACTCACTGCAATTTTCATAAACATGCAAACTCTGTGTCTGTGAGCTGCACCCTGAAATTTGTTTTTTTCCTGCTGTCAATCAAACCTAATCAGTCGGTACCTCACAGACACAGAGTTTGTGTGTTTATGAAAACTGAAGTAATAGCCAATGGCTAACAAACCTCCATCTGTTAAAGTGCTTATAAGCCTTTACACAATATTTTCTGAATTGATTCTTTAGGTAGTGAAATAGTTGATTGTGAAAATAATTCGTCATTTCAATGTCGGGTCTTTGAGATACGAAGGTTTATATTTCCAATATGTTAATGACTATGACGTAACCTAAGGGATCATTTAATATACAACACTGCATTCGTATCTCGTATCTCAAACCTTCGTATCTTAAGGTATTAGGATATGTTTACGACCACTATGCGCGCAAACTTAAATAACGTGCTGGCTTTATAGTATAACACAAACAAAGTATACATTTTCTGAAAGCTGAATAAATATAGTTTATGAAGAAATTTTCAAAATACGATTTTTTTTATTGTTGTTCACGTTATTGTCCTCGAAGCGAAATTTGACCATGCCTCAGTGAAAACGTTAACGGACACGTACATTTTAAGCTATGTTTGCGAAAAATGTCTTAACATACTCAGGAGATAATAAGCTCCAAAAGGGTGTCCCAGATTTTTGATATCTGTTTTCTATCTCTCGCTATTTTTGATCAAAGTTCAGCAATCGCTTTTGGAGTGTTGTTTAGAGTAAAAAGCGTCATAATTTTGGAAAGAAATTAAATTTCAAAATTCGGAGACACCCTTTTTTGGATCATGAGTTACTTTATAAACTCTCCAAATTTTAAAAAATTCGAATGAAATCCAAGGGCCTTTTAGCTTTTTGAAGTTGAGGTTTTAGCAGCAAAAAAGATTCGAAAAAAACGCATTTCTTTGTTTGGAGCCGGAAGCTGCAGGGAGCCACGATGGTGTTGGCCAAAACACCTTGTGCCTTCCATTTTGTCATCACTTGTTAAATTATCTGGTGTTCTGGACGATCACAATGTAGGATCTTTTTACAATGACAAAGGAGCATGACAGATGTGCATATATTAAGCGATGGTACATTTCCGGTCTTGATAAAGTCACGATTTCGATTTTTCTCAAAATTTTGGCTTTTCCAATCAAAAATTGCAAGAAGTTTCACAAACATATGAAAGATAAAAGTTTAAAATTACAAAATTAAAAAGAAAATTTTTTTTCGGGCAATTCGTCATTTTTCGTATCCTAATACCTTAAAGACCTGACATTCAAATGACGAATTATTTTCACAATCAACTATGCACCATCTAAAGAATCAATTCTGAAAATATTGTGCAATAGCTTATAAGCACTTTAAACCTAATGCAATTATCCCAATTTGATCTGTGATTTAATATAATGTACATACTGGGCCTGGCTGTACAAAGCCTGGATATCGCTATCCGACGGATAAATCTTATCCAGTGAATAAATTCATTGGATAAATATAACAGCATCGACTTATCCACTGGATGAGGATTTATCCACTGGATAAGGAATTATCCACCGGATAGCGCTATACAAGAAGTCTACTACTGTAGATGACAGCTGTATGAGAGGCGACGGAGGATCCTAAAACAACTGAAAATATTACTAAATAAATATAGAGAACGTTAAACCCAAAGTATTTGTACAAACAGTTAGTTATTGAAGTTGTTAATAATTAATTCAAGACGTCTTTTAGCTCTTAACTTACCTGCAACAACTCTTAAACCAAGCAGTTCATTCGTATCAATACTAGCCTCCATATTCATGAAATAATGTATCGCAGAACCTATTGACTTTAAGCTCCTAAATACCAACACTTCGGGATTTGTTTCTACTTGTTGTGATAAAGAGTTTGGCATTAAAACAAGATACAAAACAAGAACACACGTAGCTGTCTCTTGAACACTAGAAAATTTGTACGCCATCATTGGGCAGGTGAAACTATGTACATAGATAATTAAACACTAAAAAAAACTAATTGTGCAAACCGTTACTAAATTTTCTCAAGTTCCTCAAAGTCCTACGCCGGCATAATTGTTATTTCAGCATCAAAACGCAGTTTTTTTCTGGTCATTATTTCGACTGTTCTCACTTCTTTCAGCCGACATCTTCGTTTTCCCGAGATGCAATGCAAAGCACACAGGTAACCCATAACACGTTCGTATTTTGAACGAGCTTTATAGCTCTTGGACGATACGTGTTTAAATAAATTATCGATTGACTGATTGATTGATTGATTGATTGATAAGGTATTGTCAATCAAAATCAACCACAAACAAAGTTCAGGATCATTTTCTCAGCACATTTTTATCTCGTATTGTGAACGATAATTTATAGATACTGTCCGGTAAACACCGTAGTGCGTACTATAGGAATACTGTCCGGTAAACACCGTAGTGCGTACTATAGGAATACTGTCTGGTAAACACCGTAGTGGGCACTATAGGAATACTGTCCGGTATAACACCGTAGTGCGTACTATAGAAATACTGTCCGGTAAACACCGTAGTGCGTAATATAGGAATACTGTCCGGTAAACATGCGCATGCACTCTAGGTATACGTATCATTTTAAATAACAAAAAAAAACCATTAACATTTTCATTTATTTTTAATTGCTAAAAATAAGAAAAGTCATCTCCGTTCCACAGTATTCGGTCAAGAATGTTCTAATCCCATGTGTATCTTCTTGTCATCAAGTTATTTTTTATTTTTTATTTATTAATATAAATGAATTTAAGATATTTTAAAGCTGAAAGAACATTTTCAGTAACGAGTTTGACAGTACGAGTTTGAACTTGACAATACATAGTGTGGCTAAGCAGGTGATAACATTGACCCTTGGCCAAGGTCGATAAAGGTATTTCTAAATGCTATTCTTTATTTTTCATAAAGACAGGGCAACTGCGCTATCTAACAAAAATACTTTCACCAAAAGTTACAAGTTTATTTGCACATGATATTTATTTATTATTTCACCTACTTTCAAATTAATTCCTTTTTTTAGACTAACGAGTTTTCACTTGAGGATGTGATTCTTTTCTAAAGAGTTGATTTTTAATTTTCGCACTAAGAAAGAACATTTAGTTAATTGATTAGTTTTCGATTTAAGAGGCCAACGCAGTTGGAGACTTGTGCACGGGAATTTTGTCGTCGTCCTTAGTCACTTTCGAGTTCCCGGCAGCTGTTAGTTCCAGCTTCACGCCTTTACAAGCTTTCTTTCTACCAACCTTTTTCGGGTTTGACAGTAGGGTAGAACTTTTTCGCAGAAGCTTTTTCGACTCTGAAAATACCAAAGGTTTTTATAATTGATTAATAAGAAATTTGATGCAACTATTAGTCTTTTTTCTTCTCTTTTTTCTTTTCTTTTGGTTACGCAATTAGCTAAGCGAGTTTTTAAAATTTTTATTTATTTTAACTTTTAACCGTACTAGATTTTGCTTTATTTTACAATTCTGTGTAGTTAATTTAATGGAAACGCTTCAAGTTTTCAAGAACGCGAATCCTGTATATCGGTGCTGGGTTTTTTCTTCTGGGTTCTCCGGTTTTCTAAACTCCACAAAAACTATGACTAAGAGGTTAAATTCCAATTAGATATGAATTAGCCGACCCTGACGTTAATCAGCCCAGAGGTTGTTCAGGGTGAGTTAGTCGTGCCCTGAATTTGATCAACCCAGATGTTGTTTCAGGGTTCGCTGTGAGTATCCATGCCCTGACTGATCAGCCCAGAGAAGGATTCAATCTGTGAGTTAGCCTGCATGCCCTGACTTAGATTAGCCCAGAAGAAGTTGTTTCAGGGTTGGATCTGTGAGTTAGCCATGCCCTGACTTAGATCGGCCCATAGATTGTTTCAGGGTTCAATCTGTGAGTTCGCCATGCCCTAACTGATCAGCTCAGAGAAGGGTTCAATCTCTGTAAGTTACAAGCTTACCTCAAAATCTAACTGTTCTTTTCTCAACATCAAATCATAAGCAGCCATCAATCTTTTTTCCTTTAAATCGAATAATTCCTGAAAGTACCTTTTTCTTCGACTGCCGATCAACGACATCGTAGGATCAGGCTTTGGCCTATCGACATTGATCATTAAACCAGACGTGATGGAAGAAACTGGATTAATAAGCTCAGCTGTAAAGACTAATGCAAGAAGATGAGCTATCTTCAGTATTTTGAGCATAATTCTCATCTATTTATCCCGGCTTTTTAAAAAATACAAGGCGAAAAGAATACTTCAAGTGATCGTCCGCTTGAGCTCAGTGCTATTTATACCGTCCTGAAAACAATCAGTGAGGTATATCCTTAAGTAGGTCTCTGATACTCCTATTGCTTCCTCAATTTCAGCCATAAAAATAAGTGCGTTGGATGCGGTACAAAAAACCGATTTGGCCAAATTAGATCTATCACAATTACTACAAACAGAACTTAATTTATGTCATGACGAAAACTCTCAATAAATCTCATAACACTAAGACTTTTAAGAGAGTCATTGGTATATTTAAACGTAAAAAATAATAGCAGCCTAACGGCTAGATATCTGAAAACTTGAATCAAAGCAGTGCACTATGAACAAAATCTTCATCAATAGAATCTCGTAGGGTTATAAGAACAACGTCGACTCTAAACTTCCTCTTGAGTCATGATAGGCATTTTATTTTATTTAACACTCATAAAAGTATATAGTCCCCCAAGATAATTTATTACCTTTTTTAAAGGAATTAAGCTAGAAAGTTAAGTATAAACAAGATTATCATGTCTCAAGATAAACCTCTGTTAACCAACTTATCATATGTTTTCAGTTGCTATTTTCGTACTCAGTTCTGCTGGAAATCCTTCCATTCGTTTTCCCGCCATTTTTCCCTGTAGTGGTCTACAGGCGACTTCCAAATGACCATAGCTCAAGCTGGTGCAAAAACAATTATTGTGGCTCGAAGGCGGTAGAAACAAATATTGCAAATCAGAGAAAAGAATCGTCCGGAAAAGAACGATAGTTGTGGTAGAGGCTTGTCATGTAGGTTTTCGGAAAATGTTTTCGAGTTTTCAATCCACGATCCAAATACTTAAAATTGGATTAAACGCTATAAAAAGTTCCTTGAAATACCTTCCTTTTTATAACAGTCATTAATCAAGATATTTTGAAATATAGGATGTTGTTCTTAGCTGCTCCAGGCCGTTTTATAAACCACCGTTCTCACATGTGCCGAATCTAATACAAATGAATTCAAACAATAGGAATTGCTTATTTGTATTAGATTCGGCACATGTGAAATTCGGCGTTTAAATTGGGTCTAACGCCGGTGTGGCAACATGTCAATGTGAGTTATAGGATATAAAAAATATTTAATAATATTTGTTAAGAGAAAATGAACTCAATTGATAGATCATATGAAAAAGGGCGTTTCTCTTGAGATACCTTAGACAACAATGCTTTCATTAGAAAGAGTGATTGTCCTAAATTGTATTGTAGTAACATTAAATGATAAAAAGCTACAGCTGTTTGAAATTAGAAAGGTTTGAATTGTATGGAAACAACAACCAAGGGCCTACCAGCATCGTTATCATGCTATCGTATACAACACGCTCGCGCCTGTCGTAGGCGAGTTGTAGGCTTGATTTACACGCTACGACTCGAGTTGTAGGATGGCGCGAGCGTGTTGTATACAATAGTTGTAGGCGAAAATCGTACCGTCTAAACCGGCCTTTATAAATAGTTATAGCTCTTCAGGGATTTAATATATAACAACAGAACTATCCGAAATTACTGATTTAGACATGGTCTTTCTTGTAATGAAAACAATATATTTTTGAAATCATTAATTGTTTGTGTTGGTCTTTCCTAGTCTTACACTCGTTTTCATATGGTCTATTGATCTTGTATTTGTCAAATGAACGACCATACAAGCCTTTAAGTGAGAGTTTAGCAAGTGTAGACAAGAATTGTTTGAAAACAACAGCTAATCCGTAATTCCCGGTTATTTCACCAAGCTACTTAAAAAACTATACATCCATTTATAATCGCTTAGTGAAAAAATCATAAAACTTATCATTGGCCTTAAAGCAATAAGAGTCATGTATTACTGGATAATATTAGAAACAGTAGAAAAGCAAACAAAAAGTACGATCAATAAATAACTGTTTTACAGAAGTAATTGTTTTAACCCACGTTTTATTTTTGCAACAAAAAACAAAAAAAAAAAAGAAGAAATTACCGCCAAAAGCTGCTATTTTTAAGTAAAATTGTTTGTTTCCTCAACCAAATTAGTTTTGATATAAACCGAGCTTTCGGGCATACTCGCCCATCCTCAGGGTACGATGGAATTTATTATTTTTTTGAATGCTATTTTGTTGCCACAAAGGGGGGAGGGGCTCTGCCTCTTTACTCCCCCCCCCCCCCCCCCTTCCCTTGCTGCGTCTTTGCAATATAAATATCACTGGTAGTAAACACTCGTCTTTATCATTTTCAGCGTAAGTTTAAGGTCTGTTAATGCCATTCCTTGTGTTAACGACTTGCTGCAGCGGAAAGATTTGCCAATACTCTTGTCGCCTATTTCATCAAGCCATCGAGACCGATTGACGACATTTTATGTCACTTAAGAAACATAAGTATCACTTTATTGGGCTCAGTTTTATAAGCGTATTGATGTATTGATATTTCATGTGTGTTTTTTGTCAAAAGAAACGACAATCGTTTGCTACTATGACGTTAACGCTATTCTGATTCATCACGGAGGAGTATAAATTTACAAATTTCCGATGATATGACGTCAACAATCGGCAAAATGTTACGTACAATAGAGGCGTAACCGTATGAGTACATGGCTAAATTTTGACCAACAGTTGAAGTTGATGTGCAATGCGATCTGGTTATCTTTTGAATCAACCATGCAGCAGAATCTGTGATAAGAGCGAATCACCGCTCGCCATTTTAGAAGAAAAACAACCCTAAGAAAAGTTTTTCTTATCTTCGTCAACTATATAAAAACATATCATCGAAAACCCCTTAACTGTGTCAAACGTTAGAGAGTTTATTTGCGAGTATTTTCTATTTTTACTACTCTCTTAATTAAGCGCGAGATATAATGAACCACGTACTCCACAGTTGAAAAAACATATTAAATACTTATGACTATATCTATAATGATATATAGTGACGTTTCCAGCATATGAAACTACAAAACATGGCTTTCCAGCTGTGTTTAATAAAGTTTTAAAAAAGCAATTATTCAATCCTATGCGAAAAGCTACGTCTACGGCTTATTTGTTTTCAATTTTTTTGAGAGACAAAGTCACACACAGTAGGAGCTTTACGACCTAACGAAGACTTTTTTCCTTGAGGAAATTAGGAGGGCGGAAGAGGTATGAAAAAGTCAGTTGAAATGAAGTATAGAACCTTGAAAATCGTAAAAAGTTGACGAATTAAAAGACACCGCCACCTGGCGGAAGAAAATACAGTACCGTGGCTCTCAAATGGCTTTCGTATTCAAGCATTCTGATTGGATAACGTAAATTTTTTCTCTTTTTGATTGGTTCAATGTGGAAGCCATTTCAAACTTCGTGGTACGGCGCCCCTTTGTTTCTCGAGCAAATTAAGTTTTTTTAATTAAATGATTTATTTATTTAGATAAACGGTTATTTGAGACTCTTCTAAACTACAAGGACATTCTCATAACGAGATCCTCTTGTTCTTCGACGCGTTGTCGCCGACTTATGGATGCAAAAGTGTAATAAATTTTGTACTGCACTATTAAACTGAACTGAATTAGCTTAGATGTGTTTGTATAAGGTAGGATAAAGGAATTTTTATGTGGATTTAAAACAACAAGCTTATTTTAACAAACCTTATTTTTAACAAATTCTATAAATGACATTTTTTACGAAGGAATTCTGTCATGTTACCTTGCTGTTTAGATGTGTTTGTATAAGGTTGGACAAAGGAATTTTATTTGAAATTAAAGCTTATACATAATTTTTTAAAATACATTCTATAAATGGCATTTTTGACAGAGGAATTCTGTCATGTTGTCTTGCTGTTTATTGTCGAACCTTTTTTAAATGTTTCAAAACATTCATAATTATCGACACAAAATGTCTTTCAGCGAAGAAAGTATATTTGATTTCTCGACTACTGTCGATCTATAGCTACGTGTGCTAGAAAAAACGTCTACCGGAGAGCCTAGTTATTTGCGATAGAAACGGCCGAAAACCGATGCTAAAACGAATCTTCAATTCCAAATGTAATAATAAGCAATACATTTTACCAGTATGTTTTAGAAGAAATCAAGTTCATTTGTACAAACAAGACTACAAATTTCAACAAGACATTTTTCGGTAATAAGTAATAGACATTAGTGTTTTACTGAAAAATACGCCACTCGTATATTTTTTATACGAACTACATCCGGGACCTCGATGACGTCTTTTCCAACCTTCGAATGTGTCTATACGGTAATAAAAAGAGATAACTAGCTAAAAACTAGTGTGAGCTGCGTCGGTGTTTCTAATGAAACAGTAATGATGAAAAGGTAAATTATACACCGTGAAAATATGAAAAAACTTACTGACGTTTCGGACGCTAGTCCTTCGTCGGTGTATAATTTACCTTTTCATCATATACGGTAATAACTAGACGCTACTCGGGCGTTTACTCTCGCTTCCTTGAAAGGAAGAACGGCGCGAGAACGCCTTGACTACGTCATTTGTACCCCTAGATATAATTAGAAGAGATGCTTCAAAAGCATTTGAGTATTTTTTCCATAACAAAATAACGCCGCGCAGTGATTGCGTTACGTGATCTTGTTATAGCACAGATAGCACAGGGGGGGGGGGGGGGGGGGGGGGGGAATCTTAGAACGGGCTAAATTCAAAAAATAACCACACAGAGCGAAAGAAGTGCTATTTCTCAATGATCGGGTAAAATTTTGAGGCTTAATTTCACGTTTCAATGATTTTATTGAAATTTTTGAAGAATCCCTATACATTTCCTTATAACATGACACCACAGAAACCAAGCTTGGGCTACCTGTGGTTATAGTTAATATTCAAACATGCATGACTTCTGCTTGTTGTCCCCTTGCTGTTTTTTTTAGATAAATTTCTAAAGAATGCAGTACCTTTATTGGCAGTAAAACATCATTATGTTCATGTACATTTGTAAAATGGGTAACTTTTTCCAGTATGTCTCAGTCACCAAGAGTATTTACCACGTCTTCAACTAAGCACGTGCAACTCCATACGTAATTCAAACCAATGTTCACAATCGCTTTACCCTGGGCTCCAGAGGTTCTATTCGCTTTTCCCGGAACATTGAACGAGCGAGCGCCGGAGGTGCGAGGGAGCGAAAGGAACCTGGTTATTTCTTCTCCCCACTACTCGTCAACACAGTAAATGCCGGAGCGAGAATGCAATAACCTCTGGGCCCCAGGGTATATAATCCCACGAACCGAAGCAGAAGGAAAGAAGGAAGCTGGAGATTCTCATCCCCAGTTCCCAGCCACTCAGCTAGGAACGCCTGGGACCATGACCCCTATTTTAGCGACCAAATACGACGAAAAAGAACGGCCTGCATGTTTAGATTTGGGTTCAGCCCGAGTAAAAAGAAAATTCAAGATATGAATTTTATCTTTTCGTGTTGAAAAATATTTCACCACTCGAAGATAAACTTCATACCTTCGCGCCACTTCGTGAATATCCTCTATATATTTTAATATAATGCCCTTAATGAAACTTTTCAATCAGCCTATAAGAAATTTCATAGCGTTGAAACAGCTCTTCTCAGAGTTCACAATGATATTTTAAAATCATGTTTTTTCAGAATATTTATGTATTTTTATATCTTATAACATTAAGATAGCGTTAAATGTTGGTAAGCGCTGTTGAACTAAAGGAATTAGCGTTATATAAAATATAATTTTTATTATTATTATTATTATTATTATTATTATTATTATTATTATTATTATTATTATTAAGAAGATATAACTAGCTAAAAACTAGTGTGAGCTGCGTCGGTGTTTCTAATCAAACAGTAATGATAAAAAGGTAAATTATACACCGTAGTTTTTTATAAAGAGAACTTAAACATACTTGTAAAAAAAAGTTTGGAGCTTTATTTGCTTACTTTTCTGACGTTAATAGTTTGACGAAGCAAAAGAAAAAAATAGAAGTCAGTCGGTTCAAAAAATCTAGTCGCTTTATGAAGCATAAATAATGAAAATGATATGATGAACTTGAAATTAGTAAATGCCATTGAGCTAGAGCTAATTTTATATGACAATGCCGGTTAATTGAATTGAGGCGCTATATAGGAGTTATCTCTATGGGTTCTCAATCTTTCTCCCTCCCAGACTAGACATGCAATTCTTGGCGAACAAACGGGATTCATTTCGTAAGTAGGGCCCCGGGATAGTCGTGTGGGAGGAAGCTACTTCAAAGAGACTGTGGGATTCCAAGGAGTTTGAAAAAGAAATCCCATGCAAAGACTACACTGAACAAAACCAACTTGCTTCGCGTTCGTAATAATTGATGAAGTGGCGACAGTAGACTGGCAGTAGTGAAAATTGAATGAGAAAATCAAAAATATAGGAAGAGAAGAGAAACATTGAAAACAATAGATAAGTATAAACGAGTAAATGTGTAACACTAGATGGATGGACGAGAAAAAAGAAAAGAATAGGAGAAAAATGACAAAGTGAGAGAGAGAGAGAGAGTTTTATATATATGTAGAAAGAAGCGAGTAAAAGAAGGAAGGAATAAAAGAAGCAAGAACAGATAGGCAAATAGAGCAAGGCCCCCTTGTCGGCCCATCTATAAAACTGTGACAGCAAATGCTTTTCACGAGCACGTTAATATATCTATAATAATATGCTTTAGCAGTAAGTTTAGCCCTTGTTTACTCGAAACGCTTTTGTAACGTTTATTTGAAGCACAGATTAACAAGACTGAATATGCCCCCTGCTTGAGCAAGGGAAAAGAATTTGATAAAAAAAAGATTATTGCGACTTCATGACTATATGAACAAGCTTTTCAAGCTAATATAACTTATATTTCAATGTACACGTCTTGAACTCCTTCGAAGTATATTCAGACAACTGATCAATAATTAATAACTCTTTATGAAATAATTCAAATCATAGGTTATTGAGGTACATTGAATAAACAATATGAAGAAATTTCAGTCAAAATGACATTAAATTTTCGCGAGGTCTAATACTTAATTAAACCTATTCAAACGTGAATGAAAACCGCGTAGCTTTATTTCAACGTTCCTTTGAACAAAATCAAAAATTCAAAGAAAGGAAATGCACACTCTTGTTAAGAAGGCTTTTGAAGATGAATAAGAAGCAATAAAATATGATAATATTAACGAAAGGGAAAGTTTATAAGCATTGATTTCAAGCTCCAGTAGTTAGTAAGTAAGAAAGAACCGACGAGAAAAGAAAAACGGTGATCAGTGATCTTTCTTGGTGACTTTTAATCATGGCTAACAAAAGTGCGGTTTTTCTCGTTTTCTTTTTTCTACTTTCTTTGGCCATAATCCACGAGAGTGAGGGATTGTTATATGGATTTTCATACCACGGAGTGCCAAAACAAAAGCAGAAGACTGGCGGTGATGAGCCTTATAGAAGAGCGAAAGAAGCAAAGTTCTTTGGAAAAACAAGGTTTCTTCGTGTATGTATGAATTCATTCTTAAACATAAAAATTAGAAGGAAAAAATCAATTTGTTTTTATTACTTGATTTACATGAAGGCCGTTTACAGAAAAATCATTTCAACGTGACGGAATTCGCCGGAAATCTTTCCTGGCCTTATATTTTCGTTCCTCGCCTAGTTTTTTATTTTTCTTATTATATTTGATACATCATATAACAAAGTAAAAAAAGACGCATCTCAAACGTTTTCTTTCAAAAAGTTTTTGAAAAATTAAACTTTTTCCCGCCAAACGTTTTTAACGGTGCTTAAGTGTCCTCCTTATTCACTTAAATTAAAAGTATAGCATTGAAATTGTGCGTCCTTAAAAATACTTCTAATAACTTCGTACAAGAGAATATTACTTAATATTCTCTTGCTTCGTAAAATACTCAGGTAAGATTTGAATTTTATAGAAGAAAGATGTTTTTGAAATTATAACCAGTTTTTAAGAACAAAATCCTCATGAATAATAATAGAAAATATAGTAATAGTGATTGGTGATAATTTATTTATCCGTCGTTCTGCTAGACGTTATGATTTCCTAAACGACTGCTCTCGTAAACAGAGAAAATTTTAATTTTACAGTGCGACTACACTAACCAAGTCCACCCAGACAAATTTTCATACAAATTAGCCAATCACGATTGAGTATTTAAACAATAGAATCTGTTAAAAAATAAGCAGATATTTTCTTTAAGAAGATATTCGTATCAAGAGATTGCTCTGTAAAACGTGTCGTTTCTGCTCAGCCATTTTCTACGTCCATATATGGAAACTACTTACCATATTTGGAGTTTGACGAATGTTTGTATCCCCAAAAAGACCATTATTCTTACTTTATACGAGTGTGTGTATCAAAAGTGAACTAAAAAACCATTCAAAATCGAGAATACACCAATTCCTCTTTTTTTCGGATCAACTCATGTTATTCGGCATGAAAAATGTGATTTGTGAATTTGATTTAAAGTTTGTTCGGGTAGCCTTGCTTAATGTACTCGCACTGTTCAGCTTAGCGAATGTGTTTTTGATATAGGATACTGACTGATTTGCCTTAAATTTCTTCCATAGGACCAACAGCAAGAAGACCTGACCGACAGGAGACTAAATTACAGGGACTGAAGCATTTGAATCCAGAACCATTCTCAACCAGCACGCATAATATTTTCGCTTCAAATCTATCGTAAAGAATGTATTACTAATAGAAATAACGATTATTGATAATAATAAATACCATTAGTTTATTGAGGAATATTTCTGTAATTATTTAAAATTTTCCGTTTAAAAGTAATGAGAGGAACAGTCTTCTAGTCTTAACCGCATAATAAAACCCCAAAAATTTCGTATAAACCCCACAATTTCCTAAGCTATTAAACAGTTAACATTAGGGAAGATGCGGTTTTTATTGAGGAGGGGGGGGGGGGGGGGTGAGGGAGGGTCTATTTTCCCCCTCCCTCTTATCCCTTGGCTCCTGTGTGTGTGTCTTGTAGGTAGACCCAGTCCCCCTAGAGCAACAAACTTTGGAGATAGAGAATTTTAACACAATTTTTGGATTTAAGGGGGTAGGGCCACGTGACCTAATAGAGCTGCATTGTTAAATGGTCCCTCTTTTCCCTCCTAACTCAATCTGGTCGAGTTTTTGCCTGACTTGGTCGCGCGGGGGGTGAGGACGTGTGGGACAGCACGTGGGAAGAGGGAATGCGGCTGAGTAGGGAAAAGAGGGATTGTTACAGCTATTTTCATAAACATGCGACCTCGGTGCTCAGAGTTGCACGCTGAAATTTGGTTTTCCGCTGCCGTCAATCAAACCTAATCAGTCGGCATCTTTCATATTTTTGACTGACGGCAGCGAAAAACAC
Organism: Actinia tenebrosa; assembly: GCF_029948245.1. Taxonomy (NCBI): domain Eukaryota; kingdom Metazoa; phylum Cnidaria; class Anthozoa; order Actiniaria; family Actiniidae; genus Actinia; species Actinia tenebrosa. Next base: position 3,937,520 of record NW_028292585.1, read on the forward strand.
AAATTCAGCTTGCAACTCAAGAGCACCGAGGTCGCATGTTTATAGCTGTAACAAACTAGACTGGCAAATCGTCTATTTGGTGCTTTTCAGTTGCTTGGGGGGGTGGTGAAGGTGAGATTTGAAGGGGGGGGTCACTAAAAAGATCAGGTTCAAGATGGGAGGGGGGGGGGGGAGCAGACAAAAAAAAACAAAACTAAATAGTACAATTAATTAATTTTTTATCTTTATTTATTAAAGATAAATAGTCATTTAGGTAAGATTAATTTATAAGTTTATACGTTGTGACAATATGATTTATATATTTTTTCTATCAATATTCATTAGTATTATTTATTTATTTACTTATTTTCTCTATTTTTTTATTCATTTATTTTTTATTTTAGCTTATTACCACGCATAAGGTCGTCATACAGTGGAATTTACGTGTTGTAAAACATTGAATTATTAATAGCAAGTGTTCCTTTCAGTCGAACCATTTTGGGGCTGTTTTAGTGGACTGACATATTTCCAGGATGGCGCCTATTTCTTCCCCTAGACCAGCCCACAGTTGACTCAATGTCAGCTTTTTCCCAGCATCTCGGAATAATAATATTCTGAATAGGAACTGCATATCAGATCTTGTCGTAAGTGTGAGATTTCTTGTTTCTAGAATCGTCATGTTTGTTTAAATGTGAAGTACGAGATCGGTAAAGAGAACAAGATGAGACAACGGTGCCTCTAAGACCAAATTAAGGGATTTCTGAAGCCATAATAAAGGCGAATTAGCAAGATAACGTCAGTGTTGTCGTGTTATCTCCTGTGTACACAGTATCCCCAATCCGCAACGTGAGACAACTCAAATGAATCCAAAAAGAAATTACATTATATATTTTATCGTAATTTGTCTAACGGTTAATCAATACAGGAGATGAACGTTCAAAATGGTGAGCCAGACTATATTGGCCCTTCCGAGGTATAGCAGAAAACTGGTAACGAGTTGGACCCGCAGTGAATCATGGGGTTGTTGAAGGCGACGCCATTTTTACTCGGGCTTTTCCGAAGGAAACGGCCGAGTTATAAATCTGGCTTCGTTATTTGCGTTCAGTCACAAATCGCCGACGCGTTCACAGCCCATGCGTTGATTCTATGTAGTGCGCATGCGTGGTAGTATGCGCCGTAAAAGCACATGGTGGACGAGTAATGGCGGATTGTCTCATTGTCTCGTTGCTGACTGCGAATACTATGGAGTCTATGGAGTTTCACGGTTAAAGAGAAAGCCCGAGTTCACGCAGTCATGCATCTAGTTCTTTTTTGTTTTACGGCTTTTAGTTTTTGAATCAAGGCAGTTGAAAAGTTACTTTGGAGTTTTCGGTCTGTTTCATGTTTAGAGAACTTGCTAAGCTTTCTGTTAAATTTAAAATAGAGGCGAGTGTGTCAATATTATTTAAAAATAACCTAAAAAAGCTTAGTTACTCAGGATTAGCTGGATACCCGGATACCCGTGCTTTTCAGATTGTAGCATTAATAAAATCTTAAGACCTTTCTGATTGGTTGGTTGGTAATTTTTAACAACACACAATACAAAAGGTGCTGTGATTGGCTGAATCGATATTGCTATCAGAGTTTGTGACGTATCAAATCTAACAGGCCTTCTAATTGGCTGGTGAATAATAAAATTTGGGCCATTTTTAGTTTTTCTTAGTTTTTTTTGCTTTAGTCTGTTGAAAAACCTGTTTTTTTCAATTATTTGTTCTGTTTCTTAGAATCAAAATACATTACGAAACAATGATACGCAATTAAAAGCAGGAAAAGCTTTCGAGGCTCACAAATTTGTTTGTAAAATACGAGGACATTTTACTTAACACTAGCGGGAGGGAAAAAACGCTAAAAATCGGATTTAGAGCAAATTTCTTAGGCTTTTCCGTATGCCGGATACTTGGTATTTTCTAGAGTTTCAGTATACTATTATCTATGTATACATATTTATTTCAATGTATTTCTGTTTAAAGATCTGATAGCCAGTGATAAAACATTTTCAAGGCAACGAAAATTTCTACAGTTGTTTGATGGCGAATTTACGGCGACTTTTAAGCAATTGTAGTGATATATTGAAACAAAACTACACTGAGCTTTAGAGGTTATGTTTCGCTTCTTTTACGCCGGAGCGAGGGAAAATAACCTTGAACAATCCCTTCAGAAGTTGAAACAAATCTAATTTGCCTTTGGTAGAAGAGGAAAAACCTGGACTAAGAGCCTTCCAAGGGAGTACCATAGCACTGTCTTTGTCTGGACAGAGTCGCTAAAACATCTTTACTTTTCCGTAAAATCAAGAGCTATTTAAGATTAAAATCTTCGAAGGATATTCTAATTGCTTAAATATAATTTTCCCGATATATTATTTCCCGTATGACTTGTTATTTTAGTGATAGTCAGTCTTTACTTTTCTGTAAAATAATGTAAGTACTATTTACGATTCAAATCTTCAAAGGATATTCTAATTGCTTCTGATACATTTTTCGGTAATAAGTTCCTGTTCTAGACGAATACAATGCATATATCGTATACTTAGTGTATTGTTTTATATTGTATGTATTGTCTTGACTTCTATTGTCGTTCTATAATTGTTTCTATAACATGAACGTACTACCCATTTTTCCAGATATTTTATTTCCTATGACTTGCTAGCGCTATTTTAGTGTAGATCAGTTTAACATAGTACAAAATACCACGAGTCCGAGTTTGACAGAACTAAAGAGTTGAGCGTAAAAGAAAACCCTGCATCAAAACGCTAAAAGCTTCTTTTGCCAAACACTTTTCTTTTTTGATAAGCTATTCAACTGCTACCATTAGTCACCAATAATTGCTTGTGAAAAACCTTTTTTAACGTCGAGTATTTAAAATACATTTTCGAGAGAGCATTTTATATTTATCTGTCTACTCCATAAACAGACCAATGCGATGGGTTAAGCTGATTCGTAGCTAAAAGGGCGGATGGTGATTGCGTTCATATTGAAATTAAAGTTTATTTGACAGCTGACTGGTAAGGCTTGAGACGCCACATTAACTTGATGCTCTTTCAAGCAGGATTTTAAAGTGTTACGGGCCAATTGAGCGTAAACATGGGCCTTTACATTGTGTAACAGCTCTCGACTGAGTAAAGCAAAATGTCACTTCGCTTTATTTTTCTTTTTTCTTTCTTCGAAGTTCTTCCTATTCTTTTCATTCGTTTTTAATGTCTTTCTTTCCGTCAGTCTTTCTTTTTCACTTTTTAGGTACTGTTTTGTTATCTTATTCATTCATTCATCCATCCATCCATCCACCCACCCACCCATCCATCCATCCATCCATCCATCCATCCATTTTTTCACTCTACCTTTTCCTTCATTTTATATTCTTTTCTTTTTATCTCTCTCCATTTCCTTAGCCTTCCTGTCCAACGCCTCCTGGTTCGACTAATCTGATCAGTTCATTCCACGGCTTTAATTTAACCAGCCTACCAGCCGTTAAACCATTAGATAATCCCCAGTTTCCGATCCAATCTACCCTTGAACCGCTCAAAATAGACAACATTTAGAAGACTAGATTGTGTAATTCCATTTATACCTCCCCCAGTCTGTCTTTTCCTCTTTTAATCCACAACATTCAGTCTCGGTAACCTAAATCACTGTCAACTCGTGAAACAGGACAATCAAAACATACGTACATAAAATACAATATACGTTTGCACCGAAAAAACGCGCCAATCGAAATCTCCAGATGGTTGGATTGAATGAGTCAATGACAAGTATTTTGAGATAAAAGCTATCGGGTTTTTTCACGCATTTTTACGCACAATTAGCTAATGGTTTTTACTTTTTGTGCTCTGAGCGGCTTTTTACAGTCGCTTAGGTCTTTTCATCCCAAAGCGCCCCAAAGCGCTTTAGACAAACAAGATCAAACATGACAAAACATGGACAGTGCAGCGATATCGTCGAGCACGGTGACTTTTTGATCTGGACGAATTGGTAACAGTAAAAAGAAATAAAGGAAAAGAAAAGAGAAGAAAAAAGAGAAAGAAAAAGGAATAAGACGAAAAGGAAGAAAAAGAAAAATAGAAGAATCAGAGAAAGAAAATGGAAGGAAACTGAAAGAGGAAAAAGGAAAAATTAAATGCAAAGAGAAGAAAAGGACAAACACAAAAGAGAGAAATAAAAAGTAAAAAAAAAAAAAACACAAAATAAGAGAAAAAAGAAGTAGAAAAAAAGAAAAAGTGAAAGGAAAGGGGAAAAAGAAAAGAAGAAAAAAAGGAAAAGAAAGAAAAGAAAAAGCTAGTAAAATAGGTTATGGTATATGTCTATCGTTTTCTAGGGAGGATGATGTGAAAGAGATACACGATGTACTGAATTTACCGTCCCACCTATATATAACTCTACACGCACTCCACTAAACTATCAACTCTATCCAAAGTACAAACTACAATGAGTTGTTTATATGGCTTCATAACTAGTACATCACTTAAAGAGCGTGAAAACCTCGTTAGATCCAACTATCTCGTAATATGCAGGAATGCACGAATTGCGTTAGAAAACCGACATTAGAACAACAATCCCAAGAATTTTTCCGGGACAAATTTTCTTGATGTAAAACAATTCACAAACGTAAATTCTAAGCTAGTTTCATCAAAACTCTTAGGAGGTTAAAAGTGGTATAAGCGGTGAAAACTAACCAAATGAAAAAAAAAAAATAAAAAATTAACGGCTTTCCATTGAGTAGTTGAATTACAAGATGTTTGTTGATGATATAGCACTTGGTTAACTAAACGTTCACATCTAATATGTATATAAAATTCAAATACTGAAATACTTCTTGATATTATTCAGTTTTCTTTATAGCCATTATGATTGCTACTTTGAAAGACTGAAATTCTTAAGAGTTTTAACGAAAATACCTGAGAAGTTTTAAACGTTCGAGGAGAACTTATGTATCAAAGCTTAAAAAAATTTACATCTTAAATATTTTCGACGAATATATCAAATAATTGTTTATTTCGGTTCTTCGTTTTATTTCATTAAAAGAAAACAGTTTTCGGTGATGTCGCTTGAGCACGGAAACATTTCACTCGAAGTTGAGCAATCGTGTTTGAATTTAGTAGGAAATGAGAAATGCGCCGCGTTCAGTCTCACGTGCAACGCAATAATTCATAAAATGATGTGTTAATCTTAGACGAGTTGAGGACATTAACTAAAGGATTTTCAAAAGTCTTCTTCTCGAGGACTACAGTACTTAAAACAAGGGGAAAAAGAAGAGAAATCGCCTTAACGGCTGCTTTGTTTTTGCGTGGACTTTGGCTTAAAAAGATAGGCGGATTCTACGATAGTATTAAGTTGAACTGAACAAATTTAAGAGGTAAAAATGAATGGAAAGAAAGAGAGAGAAACAACAGGCGTAATTTTTTAAAAATAGCTTAGAATTTTCTCCCTCCCCCACGCACTGTAGAACTGCTTGTTCTCAGTTCAAACAGAGACGATTATCTAGAAACAAATGTTTGGAAAATTCAAATTCCCCCCCCCCCCCCCCATCCTTGAGAATGTCATTGATGTTGCATACAAGAGTTGGGAGTTTCTTCGTGTTGTAAGCAAGTGTAGGAAAAGAACCAAGACTCTTGGTTTTTGTGGTTTGTGCTCTGTGAAGTTTTTTGCTGTCGGCTTTGTTTCAGACATGGTAGCCGGTAAACGATGACGTAGAGGATATTGGTGCTCAAACTGATTGAAGTGGTTAGAAATTATGGATGAACTGTTAGTTGTTTGGCTTGAAGTACCTTGGGTCTTTTGGTCTAGAGTTCGACGCTGTGTTTAAGAGTCATTAGAAACAAAGGATGAGAAAGTTCAGAAAACGAGGAAAAATAGAACAAAGGAAAAGCGCTGCCCGTTAAGTGGGGCAAAGCGAAAGACCACGTGAAAAATCACGAGTAAAATGAGAATAAATAGTTAAGAATGTAAAAAAAATAAAAAAAATTGAAATTTAGTGAAATGATAAACGATACCTTTGACAAAAAATGGGGATAAGAAGTCGGAATAAGAAAAAAATTTCAAACAACAAAATCTTTTAAAAAATATATATATATATATATATATATCGATGGGGAAAACAATTAAGGTTTAGTGGAGGAAAAAAAGATAGCGAGAAAAAAAAAGGATGATTGGATTCAAGTTAAAAACCTAATGTAACAGAAGAGCCGAGAACTCACCACGACATGAGTTCGGCGTCCGTTATCATCACATATATGATATATTATCGTTCAACAAACCATGCGTTTACTTCCTAGCTATCAGATAGTACGATTCCCATTTAGTAACAAGATCACTTGTTAAATAATGACACACGCGGATCTCCAATATCCCAGTAAACGGTTAGACTATACGGAATATGAATATGCAGCTGACATCGCACGTGGACAGGAAAGAGCCACTATTATCGTCTGCCGGTAGCTACCAATGAAAACATTCCAATCGTTAACGAACATCAATAAAAGGGGAAGAACCCGCGAAAAGATCTCAGAGATCCTCGGGGTCAATCCGTGACGAATTCTGTGCGATAGAAGAAGATATACCAAAAGATATTTCAATCCCAAGAGACGCAGAACTGGCTAAAATGAACTCCTTAAAATGCTTGGTAATTGTAGTTGTTTTTAGTTGTATTGTTATCCACAGTGTGCAAGGATTCACCAATGCTTATGGACATTCTATTCGAATCGATAAGACAACCAAACCAGGAAAGAGAGCACTGACAACTAAGCAGACCTATATTTCACAGTTTGAAGAAGATAATGAGGTAGGGCTGTATAGAAAGCTGTACAGGAAACTCTTAATTTTCGTGTCTTTTCTTTCTCGCTATTTCGTTCCCTATATCTACTAAAAAATACGCAAAAAGTCTATCTCTTTTCCTCTTTCTTTTTCCTTTCCATTCTTTCTAATAATTTTTCTTCTTTCTTTCATTTCTTCCTCTCTTTTTTTAATTTTCTTACTTTCTTTAATTTCTTTCTTTCATGTTTTATTTCGTTTTCGTTTTCTTCCTTTCTTTCGGTCTATTTCTTTCTTCCTTTCCTTTTTTTTATTCTTTTCTTTTGTCCATTCCTTTTGTCATACTTTTCATTTTAAAAAAGGATACAATTAAAATCATAATTACTGAAAAAAAAGGGCGTTGAATAAATCATAAATCATTATCATTGTTATTAAAAGCGAACGATTTCTAAATGACCAAAAAAAGTTGAAAAAAAAAAAGAAAAAAAAGATGAAAACACCCTATTTGAAAAGCCATCTCGGTGTCTCGCGATTCTACCTTAACCATGTTAACACCGTAACTTCTATTTAAAGAAACATGATTACCATGATCACGAAGAAGAAGAAAAAAAGAATTATGCTGACACACAAAACGTCAGACAAAAATTGTCCCAATTTGGATGTCAATGATGTCAAACTATATCTACGAACTATTCATTAGCCTTTAAGAGATAAAAAACGTCTTTTTAGCTATTCCGTTAAATTTGACTGATCTTTAGTTTTTGTGTGAAAAAGTTCTTCAAAAAAACGAAGAATGGAGAATATTCTGAACTGGAGTGATTTTGCAAAAGTCTAGCCAAATATTTGATAATCATTATTATAAAATAACTCAAAAATAATAGTTGTGTTTTATTGATCTTCTAACCCAAGTAAGTTGATTAAGTTACCGCAAAGTCATAGCTTTACGGCTAAATAGCTCGGGATCTCTCGTGATTCAACTGGCTATGATTAAACAAAAGCCTGCCTTTAATGAGTTAAAAGCCGAGGGAAGTTTTCTAGTTCCGTAATTTGTCTCTACAGCCGAATGAATGACAGCGAGTACACACACCTAATAACTACCTAGTTTAATTGGCTTTTTTTACGTCTTTAAGGCGCCTCCGAAGAAAGGCGAAAATTTGTAAATGACTTGGGTTTCCATTGACCGAATGACATTAAAACGGATCAGTTCAAAATATTTCAATAAAGCATTTTTCACAAAATTGGCTGCTCAAAAACTAGTAAGCTATGTCGAATCTTGACACAAACAAAAAGAAGCTTTTTGAAACTTGTCTGGCGAAGAAATGATTAAACTAAAGCCTGTCTAAAATTAGTAATACTCTGGGTCTTAAAAGAAAAGATAAGAAGTTGTTTTAGAAATTTCTGGATATGAGTTCTCGAGGATTGATCCTTCAAACGCCAACCATAACGAAAGATGTAATCAATAAGCCAAAGTGACAAAAGTGTCTTTTTTTCTCTAAAAAGAAGCGTTTTACCGGTGTGAAAATTGAAGGCGGAACGCGGAAAGGCAATGAATAGGCAACTAATGAATAGGCAACTTAACACGAACATTTAAAGCTTCTAATGTATATAGATGAATTCGAATTCGTTAGTACGCAAGCAGTTACAGTAGCTTTCGTTTTCAGAAAGTTGAATACCATATTTTTTGCTTGCGCTCCTCTTCCCAATAGTTCTTGATTTTATAAATACTTACAGGCCATATAATTTCGCTCAAGTTTTTAAATCGGCGCAGTCCTTAATTCAACGAGGTTTGTTCCATTCCTTATGCTGAATTCAAGGTCATTTTTCTTTGTATTGCTCGGACATTTAGAGCTGAAATCCTAATTTTCTTTACAAATCCGTATAAAAAATAAATCAATTTTGCTCCGAGCCCCAAAATTTTAGCGCTGCTTTACCCCGTCTAGGAGGTACTATTTTCGTTTAAAATTAGGCAAAAATAATTGACAGAATTAAGCAGTTATTTGTCGATCAAATTTCGTCCGTCTATCTTAAAGGGTCTTTGAAATACGATCGTAGTTCGTTTATATAGAATAAAGTCCGTCAAGCCTAAGGGGACGGCAGCTCGTTGACGTTAAAACACAATCAAATTGCTAAGCCTTTATTTCGGACTTATCGTAATTTTGATAACTACTTTAACCGTTTTAATACAAAAAGCTGTATTCTTACGATTTTTAATTCTCAAAAAAATAAAGGATACAATAAACTGATAGTTACTTGTCGATAGTTGAGAAGTAAATAAGACGAGTTTTTTTGTAATGACTTGTGTTACAAAACGATCTGGCGGAGCTTCAAAGACGATTAATGACCTTTTTTTTAATGGATGGAAAACAAGAAACAAAGAAAGGAAAAAAATTCTAAGAGTACTTAGAAAAGCGTCTGCAACATTCAAAACTGAAAGAAATCCCCTTTACTTACCCCTCCCCCCAAAATAAGTTGCTTTATAAAAACGAACGCTCGAGTAATTTCCCAGTGTTCTATTTATGGACGTTTTTCAGTGTTTTTCTATTAAATCCTAAAAATATTTTTCTTAATAAGATAGATATGAGATTTTGATCAAAACCCCACGCTGGGGACCCTAGTAAGGATCAATCTGTCCCAACGCGTCGCTCGGTTATCAAGATATCGTACAGAATAGAGCGGAAAAGGAAAAACGTTTCAAACAATTAGAAAAATCAATAAAACGATCCCGACTTACATCCTTAAGAATACGACGTTTTCCGGAGGTCTTGAAGGTTCATTTCCTTACACAAAGATATATCCTTCGGTTCGGTATAAGATAGCGAGGATCGATAAATATTAATCGTAATGTAGATAATTCAAGAGGGCGGGTTTGCAGTTAACGTTCTCACAAAATACAGTAAACTACTTTTTCCTTCCCACATAATAGTATTAACAAAAGATCATAAACACATCCAGGTTTTTTTTAAACATGATTTTGCTTGAAGTATTTCCACGTCGCGAAAGTTGGCATTGTTTCCTTGGCGTTTCAGTCTTTTGTAATCACGTTTATTGTCGCAAAAAGTATAAAAGCAAAAGCCATATAATCAAACGAATAATACGCCAAAGGATGTTTTTTAAGATGGAAATCCTACTTTCTGATTTAAAGATTTCAATTAAAATGAAAACTAGATCTATTAAATGAAATTCGCTTCAGTTATTTAGCATTTTTTGTGTTGTTCAATGATTTTTTCCTGATTTAAATGTATCAGTTAAAATGAAAAATTTCCCTTAAGAAATCGCTAAAATCTTAGAAGAACGAGGCTTAATTCTTGGAATTATCTATTTAATGAAATTCGCTTCAGTTATTTAGGATTTTTTATTGTGTTGTTCAATGTTTTTTTCCTGATTTAAATGTTAAAATCAGTTAACATGAAAAGTCTCCCTTAAGAAATCGCTAAAATCTTACAAGAACAAGGCGTAATTCTTGGAATTATCTATTAAATGAAATTCGCTTCAGTTATTTAGGATTTATTATTGTGTTGTTCAATGGTTTTTTCCTGATTTAAATGTTTAAATCAGTTAAAATGAAAAGTCTCCCTTAACTGATAAATCGCCGGCAAAAATCTTACAAGAACGAGGCGTAATTCTTGGAATTATCTATTTAATGAAATTCGATAATAGTTCCGATAGGATTTTTTTTGTTCAATGATGTTTAAAACAATCTGTTAATAGCTTGCCGAAAAAGTCTTCTCAAGAAGAGATAAGTATCTTTGAAATAATCTTCGCTTTAAGTTCTTTATATTTCTATAAAACTGTTCACTTTGATTATACCAAGCTACAGGTGTTTCTATAATTGAATATCGCGGTGTTTTTTCTTACTTCACACCTGTAGTACAAAATCTTCCTGATAAAGCCTGAACATTTAGCTGTAACACTCTAAAAGAACCTATATTTTTTGATTTACAGACTTTCGCCACACTTTCTTGATCAAATGGTTTAAAGCATAGTACATTCGGAACTTTGCGGACGGCTTTGCGTGCGAATTTGAGTTATCGCCAAGGCAACCAGCAATTAAGTTTATTTATTATTTGAAAGACTGACAACCCTATCGCTCAACATTCTTTATTTTTAGAACGAATTGACCTCTGTGCTATTTCGAGGACATGAAATGAGACTTAAAGTCACTTCCAGGACTATTTTTTAACCCGCTGTAGTTCATTTATCGCGAGTATTACTCAAGAACATTTGACAAAAGTAAACTCATTCTTCTCCGTTTACAAGAAGTTGGACTGAACTTACTGCAAACTCTTTCCTTTTTAGTATTCTTTAGGTAGAGAATAACACAAGACTTATCCATAGCTCTAGGGCACCCTACGTTCATGTGAATAAGAGTTCAGACGTATTTCAGATCTTTCTGACGAAATTCCTATTTTTCTTTTCACAGGAAAATGATAACGATTTCTGCACGAAAGCACTGAATTTCTGCCACAGAAGAGAAGAACTCCGAAAGAGAAGACAACAACGATTTTAACAGACTACCTTTAAAAATAAAATGCAAATGTTTTAATAAAGAAAATAAGATATTTTAGCTAGATATTCGAAAAAAAATCATTGAATGGATAAAAGTTTGCTTGAATAACAAAAATGTAATGTTAGGATTTTCGTTATAACCGTACCGACACCAGAGAGAGTATTTTTGAATAACTAGACTAAACAACTACAATTAGAAACTTCTTATTCTTTCTTGCTTGTAATGAAGGCTTGTATAAATGCAATAACTTGAAATAAAAGTGAGAACTTCTACTTTTTCTTTTCATTATTATCAAAATTTTTATCTTTATTTCACTTACATAATCACAACCCGAAGATTTATAAATTTTATTTTTTTATTCAAACAACTTTTAGATGTTTTTTTTAAAGTTTTTTTTTCAAACAAGTATTATAATAAGGAAAAACTATTCTGTCTATGCTCATGATAAGATTGTTTCCTCACGCTACCATTCTCACTCATCACCATCCTCTTATATATGTACATCTCTATCATTTTTCAAGATTTTTTCAACCGCTTTTTCTGACGTTAATAATAATATATCTTTATATCCCAACGATGGGCTGCTTAGCCCGAAAGATAGGATTGTTTCCTTATTAAAATGCTTGATTGAAGAAAAAAAAAATACTTACGATTATACTAACCTAAAAGAATACTTAAACTATTAGTTAACATGACTCACTTATACATTTGGATGGGTTGTACGTAGAACAAAAATTATTGATGCTAAACAATTGTGTTTTAATATAGTTTCTCACCGCAAAAAAATGCCATCAGAGGTAATCGAAACATCTTGATTGATAGCAAACTATATTTAAGGATTTAGGTGATTAAATTTTTTTTAATGGTTTATAGTTGTAGTAGATAGCAATTTTGAGTACCACCTTGGGCTATCTTCTTAAGTGTCCAATTTGACATAATGGACATTGGTGTTAAACGAACTATTCTATTGTTTGATGGACACACATCCCTGTTGAGTCAGAGACTGAATGTCTGAATCAATATACTTTGCTGGGTAATTCTTAAGGTTATACATTTAGCAAACCAAGGTCCCTTTTCTACAGTCTGTGCTCTTATCAAAGATTATGACATCAGCATATGATCCAAACTCAAGTGGAACCACAAGCTCAGCGATTTGTTTTTTTACCACAAAAAATTCACTAACACACATTTTTTCAACGAGTTTTAGCAATCACCAAATGGGAAGAGCATGCAGTCATTGATGTCAGCTTAATGTTCTGTCCTCTTATTGATGATAAAAATAATAGCCAATCAACCGGCGAGAAATTAAAAATTTGTGGTAAAATTCGAAATAGCCCTTGGGCTGATTAAATCAGCACACAGCTAGCTCAAAGATTGAATGGGAATTTAGTGATTTAGGTGCGTGGGAGTGAGGAAACTAAAGAAGCCAGAGATTAACCCTTGAATCAAGGGAAAACCTTACAAACTCTTCTCATATGTGATGACACAGCTAACTCACAGAATAAATGGGAATTTAGCTTTTTAGGTTTCATGGGAGTGAGGAAACTAGAGCACCCAGAGAAAGACCCTTGAATCAAAGGAGAAACCTAAAATACTCTCTTCGTGTGATGACACAGCCGTAACTCAGATTGAATGGGAATTTAGCTTTTTAGGTTTCATGGAAGCGAGGAAAAAAGAACACGTGGAGAAAGACCCTTGAATCAAGGGAGAAACCTAAAAGACTCTACTCATATGTAATGCTAAGTCCAGGAAACAAACTTGAGACCTCAGAGGTGAGAGGTGAGTGTACTATCATAGAATCAGATAATATAAAGGTAACGAGCAATTTATTTGATTGACGGAAGTGTATTGCCCAATTTCCCTGTCTCAACTGTTGTCTCATTCAGAGCATAACAATGAAAAGAGTGGTGATCATAAACATCCTAATGTTGAAACTATAAAGGTTCCTACGTCTATTATTAATCCTTAATTATGAAATGAAATTCATAATCTAATGGTTTGCATAAATTATTTCATGGGTAAACAGGCAGTCCTGCATTTCTGGCATAGGTTTCAGAACAAAACTTGATAATTGATGACTACATATCAGTTTTTTGACAGTTTTGTCCCCTGGCTTGGTATCTAGCAAGAGGCATCTGTCAAGCATCAGACCCAGGATTATACATGCTATTTCTAATAATTCATTATACTTATTGCTATCCAAAAAATACTGACCGCTAATTCCTCTTCTCTAGCCTTCAGGAATGTTATTAATTCATCTTTTTTCTAGTCTTTTAAATCTGGATTCTATAAGAGAGAAAACAAAAGATCTTTATTTTCATGATTGCAGCTGATGTAATGTAGCCCTTTATTTATCTTACCCAGTTACTGGGACTGTAGAGTGTAATTTTGACTGGGGGGCTAACAACCACAAAAGGCAGAAGCACCTAGCACTGAGGAGTTCATGGGTATGCCCTAGCGAAAAGGATTCAATCTGAGATCCTTGGAAGAGCAATTTCTAGTGTTTTGACGGGCATTTACAAAATAACTATTTCATTGGCTATTATAAATAGCAAACAAGTAATTCAAAATATGGTGGCAAAACCCGATCAGCTCGGTTGGTAAGAGTGTCGGTCTGTTGTGCAGGAGGTCGTGGTTCAAGTCTCGGCCGAACCAACACTCAGGGTCTTAAAATAACTGAGAAGAAGGAGCTGCCTTTGTAATTATATTTGCAAATGGTTAGACCTTAAGGTCTTCTTGGACAAGGACTTAAAACCGCAGTCCCCGTCTGCCTTCACTATATAACCCTGTATAAGGTGGATGTAAAATGACTCTAAAGGGCCAACTGTAATTGGCATAAAAGCTGTTGTGGTGTCCCTGCCCTCATGGGGAAAAAGCTAATAAATAAAAATATGATGTGATAGAATTACAAAACCCATGTTTACAAGCCTAGCTGAGCTTATACTCAATCATTAGGGTTTTTTTAATAGACTTATATTAAACTGGAAGGGCTTAAAACCAGGGGGTCAACTAGCAGGGCTCATATCCAGGATTTAACAAGTCTATGCTATCAACATCCTCCTTGCAAACACAGGAAGCCCAACACCAATTTTCTTTTTAAAACACAGGTAGCCCGAACGTATCTCAGTACCACACAGCAACCCTAAATTTATGTAATTTTTTTCTTCAAATGAGATCAAATAAAATTTTGCAAGATTATGAAACTTACCTAATTTTTTGGAATAAGCATCTAGTCTATATGCTGCTTGCTCCAGACTTGCTACACTTTCTTCTACTCTGTCGATTTGGTCCAAATATGGCTGTAAACTTTTATCTAAGAAAACAAAGTTTTGAATTTATGATTAAGTGGTAGCACACTCATCTCTCACCTCTGTGGTGATCTGTGAGTTAGCCATGCCCTGACTTAGATCAGCCCAGAGGTTGTTTCAGGGTTGGATCTGTGAGTTAGCCATGCCCTGACTTAGATCAGCCCAGAGGTTGTTTCAGGGTTGGATCTGTGAGTGAGCTATGCCCTGACTTAGATCAGCCCAGGGGTTGTTTCAGGGTTCTATCTGTGAGTTAGCCATGCCCTGACTTAGATCAGCAGAGGTCTCAAGTATAAGTATATAAATCATACATATAGACTGCATTACATGGATGCCTTACATTTGCCATCAAGCTCTTCCATTGTGGTGATCAATGTCTTGGCCATGGTAGACATTTCCTGGTATTTTGAAGTCGTCAATTTGTTTAGCTTCTCGAGAAGAGCGTAATCGTCTAATGAGGCTACAACATGCACAAAACGATAACTTTTGAGTAACATTATATGATAAGGCTTATGTAAGCTAATATCTACAAATTTGCACCAACTTTACGACATTTTGTCATTTTACTAACCCGTAAGTTCCCCATTCAAATATTCTGCTATTTTCTTGAACGTTTCTCTGCATGTATCTTGAAGTTCTGCATACGAAGCATCTTCATTCAGGCTGGACTCAGAAGCTATCCTTCTCCTCGAATTAGAGTCTGTAGAAATCACTTCTAAAGTATCTTCTGACTCTTCAAGCTTGGTACTGGACTCATGGCTTTCTTTTTCAGTCTTTGAATCGCTTGTTTTTGGGAGATTCTCGACTTCACTACCTCCGTCCGCCATCTTGAATTGTTTGTTTGAACTGCCTTGTGGGATACAGCAATACTCCACCACCCCTTCCCCCAAGAAATTAAAACTATGCTAAAATAATAATAAGAATATCACACATTAAGAAATTTTTAAATCTTTAATTAAACTTTTATTTATTTTCTCATTTTCTGATAAGTTTGTAAAGATGAAGAAGAAACAAGTGTGGAAAATGATAAATGATTTAAATCTACAAAATAGCTACCCTACCCCCCTTGAGTAGGAAGTGATGACGATATGTACGATGCAAAGCTACAGGGTTTCAAACATGATTTATAAGATCAATATTTTCCTTTTTTATTAAATAATAAGCTTATAACAAAGAGGAATAAGAGAAAATTTTGCAAACATGTCCAATAGTTGGAAGATATTTATATTATTTGTTGGTTTTGAAACACTTTTACGAACAGCTGATTTCAAATCTCCAAGAACAAAGATCGCAGACGATGTAATCTTGCCTACTATTAGTCCTTCAGAGCAGAATAATACACTAGAAAGAACATTTCTTGCTTTAGAAGGGCTTCTGGACTTTTATCAGCGAGAGCACAAGAATCTAATCATTGATGGAGTTTATGGGTTGAGAGTTTTGGAAGGTAACCTTTATTTATATAACCTTCTTCATTTTAACTTGAGCTAATTAATTTTTTTTGCAAATCTCACTTCTCAGCGTTAGCGTCCATATATATATTCCAAGCGTTTTTCTTTGAATGCATTTTACATTCCCATTTTGTTGTTTTTAACCCCCCATTCCCAGTGGAATGCTCAAAGATAATAATAATGCTCAAGAAAAGAACAGACTTTATCTGTGCATAGATTTAAATTTAATTTTAATTTTTCTAATAAATGTTTCAATTTTTGATTATTTTTAGGTATAGCGAAGAAAATCCTTGTAGATGACCCAAGAGGGAAAATAATGCTCCCAAGTAGATTGAGAATGAGAGTTAAAAAATTGTATTCACGATGTAAAAAAATTGCAAAAAAGTCAATATATTACATCAAGAAAGAGAACCCACACTACTTTGAGGTTATGGGGTTTATAGCTGTTGAGCCTTGGAAGAATATCCATCCATTCAGACACCTTAAACTTAATGAAAAAGTAGCACAGTTTGATGTCAATATGGGTGACAATGAGACAAAAATGAAAGAATCCGATGAAGATCAGTGTATTCGAAGTCTTGCTGGAGACAAGAAAAAGGGAATAAAACCATGTACAGTTAGCAATCATTGCTGGAAAGTGAACACAGTACGAGGAAAGTCAGAGTACCATCTTACTCATCAACTGCTCTTCTTTATGATGGGAGAAGTGAAAGGTTAGTTTGATAGGTAACCAGTTAGACATCCCCCAGATAATGTCTGCTGACCATGGCGGCCCCTGACCATGATGCCACTGACCATGATGCCCCCTGACTATGATGCCCCCTGACTATGATACCCCTGACCATGATGCCTCCTGACCATGAGGCCCCTGACCATGATGCCCCCTGACCATGAGGCCCCTGATCATTATGCCCCTGACCATGAGGCCCCTGACCATGAGGCCCCTGATCATGATGCCCCTGATCATGATGCCCCTGATCATGATGCCCCTACCATGATACCCCTGACCATGATGCCCCCTGACCATGATGCCCCTTGACCATGAGGCCCCTGACCATGATGCCCCTACCATGATGCCCAGTGACCATGATGCCCCCTGACCATGATGCCCCTACCATGATGCCCAGTGACCATGATGGCCCCGACCATGATGCCCCTGACCATGATACCTCTGACCATGATACCCCTGACCATGATACCCCTACCATGATGCCCAGTGACCATGATGCCCCTACCATGATGCCCCTGACCATGATACCCCTACCATGATGCCCGGTGACCATGATGCCCGGTGACCATGATGCCCCTGATTATGATGGCCCAGTTTATAACCCTTTCCCCCCCTTTAATTGATAAGGGAAACAAAAAGAAAAAAGAAAGAAAGTCAATGAGAGAATACATAAGAATTTAAAGCAAAATATATTAATTAATGTCTTCAGGTTGTTCAGAAGTCTTTGAAGCCAAGTTAAAAGCAGTTTCCTTCAAAGGAGGTGTTGACAAGTTTTTGTCTCAGAGCTGCCAACTCATGTATCCTGAAATGCTTCAGCAAGAAAGAAAAGCTCTAGAGAAAAAATATCTTGAAGATATAGATCTGTACATGGAACAGTGTGTGGTGTGTGGCATGCTTGGCTATGCTGAATTTTTTAGCTTGTACAGGCTTAACCTGACATTGGGATGGATTCATCCAAGTAGGGGATGTTTTGGTTTTTCTGGGGATATAAAAAGTGCACCCAATGATGAGGATGAAGAAGAGGAAAAGAGGTAAGCTGATCATAGTAGAAACCAGGGGGGGGTATTCCCCTATATTCGCCAAACAGGGTATGGTTTTCAGTGATTCTACTCTGGAACAGGGTATATAAAATTGCGCTCGCTCTGGAACAGAGTATATTAAATCACGCTCTCTCCTCTCTGGAACAGGGTTTTCAGCGATCTTGCTCTGGAACAGGGTATAAATTTCAGCGATTTTTACTCTGGAACAGGGTCAGAGTTCAGAGGGCTCAGCGGCACATCCCTACCCTAAACGGGCAAGAGTACCCTGGGAGTAGAAAAGGAAAGGCAAACTGACAAGTGAATGAATGAACAAATGAATGAATGAATAAATAAATGAACAAACAAACAAATGAAGAAGTGAAGGAAGGAAGGAACAAACAAAAGATCAATGAATTAAGAGGATTTTGTTTTTCAATAATGAGTAATAGTGGCAAAAAG
Organism: Actinia tenebrosa; assembly: GCF_029948245.1. NCBI lineage: Eukaryota > Metazoa > Cnidaria > Anthozoa > Actiniaria > Actiniidae > Actinia > Actinia tenebrosa. The sequence continues at coordinate 3,955,746 of NW_028292585.1, forward strand.
CACTAAAAACTAGACTTTCGTATGAGTTTTGATCCTAGCTTTCGCTTTGGTTAAACACTCAAAACATTTTTTGAACAGTTAGAAACTGATGTACTATGATAAAATGCCTGTTTGAAGCAGTATTTTCAATTGTACAAAGACGTTTTGTTGCATTTGTGTTAGAATGTTGTCAGGCTTTTCTATGGAAAATATATGGGAAATAAGCAAATGAAGGCCTAAACCTCATTTTCGAATAAAATTTTTGCTTTGGGTTAACACTTTCATTCCACTTTCATCGGTCATCTCCACTTGCAAACAAGTTAAACTTTCCAACTAACAAGATTTTAGCCTTGTACAACAGCCTTTCTTCAAGAAAATAGTTTTTGGTGCTCACTGCTTGAATACAAAAAGAATTCTTCTCTCAGCTGAAATTTCTGTTAAATTTTCATTTCAGTAAGGAAAATAAGAAAACAATGAGACAGTTGAAGGTGGCCAAAGATCTTGAAGGTTTGTAAATAATGAATATCAAACTTCATCCTCGGAAACCAAGGGTTAAAATTCTGTCACTTGTGTCTTGCTCCTAGTATTTTTTCTGGGAGTGAGAAATGAGCAGCAGAATTTCACCCCTGTATTCTCAAGAATGGCAAAGCAATTCTACTGGATATACTTTTTTATCTTCTTCATTATCAATCTGCATATTAATCCTAACTACTGTGAAAACTGAAGTTATTCCTTTCGCTCACATTAAGGTGGTTGCGAGGTGCACTCCACTGGAGTAGGAACAGGCCTTCTTGCTCATTACCTTCGCTGGCTTCTACATATCTCAAAGTTCACTACATTGAAAATGAATCCAGATGGTTATGATAAAGCAGGTTTTTTCATTAAACACAAGTATCTAGGTGTAATACCAAATGCGAAGACAACTTTAATGTTCTTAGTCGTTCTGATTTTGGTTCTTATTGTTTTTGCTAAGAGGTTAAGGTTCAGAATGCCAAACTCTCTCTGGACATAACAAAATCATATACAGAAAATATCCATACCTCCCCCATGAAGGGACATTGGAATTTCCTAGTAGTGGGGAGGATGTATATTATGTTGTCCAAAATATCCATACCTCCCCCATGAAGGGACATTGGAATTTCCTAGGAGTGGGGAGGATGTATATTATGCTGTCCAAAATATCCATACCTCCCCCATGAAGGGACATTGGAATTTTCTAGGAGTGGGGAGGATGTATATTATGCTGTCCAAAATATCCATACCTCCCCCATGAAGGGACATTGGAATTTCCTAGGAGTGGGGAGGATGTATATTATGCTGTCCAAAATATCCATACCTCCCCCATGAAGGGACATTGGAATTTCCTAGGAGTGGGGAGGATGTATATTATGCTGTCCAAAATATCCATACCTCCCCCATGAAGGGACATTGGAATTTCCTAGGAGTGGGGAGGACGTATATTATGCTGTCCAAAATATCCATACCTCCCCCATGAAGGGACATTGGAATTTCCTAGGAGTGGGGAGGATGTATATTATGCTGTCCAAAATACCAATACTTCCCCCTAACTAAGAGAAGCCTAACTGTTTTATCATTTTATATTTTTGATAAATCTACAATGCATTTATCTGCACAAAGCTTAATAAGATTAGTTTTTTATTGGCACTGATCTATCTTGCTGGCTCTGGGGGGAGAGGTACGTAGTCCCTTCCCCTCCCCACTCAGGGTAGCTAGCTTATGCAATGCATATTTTAGCTCTTAATAGAAATTTATAACCATTTATGATTAAGATCACAGAAAAAATATTTTATTATCAATCACATAAATTATATAAATACATTATATAAATTATGAGTGAAATTTAAGGAAAATGCTTAATAACCTAAAAGAGAGATGGATAATTTTTATAGTTATCTTGTAAAACTTTTGATGGTTTCCAAAATAGTACAAAATTTAGAAAAACATTTCACTGTAAAATGAAGTATGAATGCAAGTAAATTTGAACACCGAGAAATATTTATTCAGTTTTGGGTTGCCTGTGGTTTTAGTTCCATTGTCTGTCTTTGGGACATCAAAAAAGACAAACTCCAAATGATCGTTTTTCTTCTAGTTTTACCTTCAGATTTCTCTTCTGTGTCAACAGCTGTTCTCATTCTACTTCAATGAATACTCATTGAACTGAAAACAATCGGTTAATCTCTTTCGATACCTAAGCGGTCGCTCGGAACAACGACAAGCAACATAAAGAATGCTCTGACGTTAAAACCTCAAGCGATCAACCAACTACTTCTATAAAACAGACTCATTCGCGTGATCGAATGAACCCCCACTGAAAAAAGGAAGCTCTGAATAATTGTATTTCGAGGAAATACCTTTGGTGTTTCAGAAATGCGGTGTCCAGTTCAGCGTATTTCTATATTGATTTTGATTCTATGGACGAGTGAATCACGGTGCAACAATCCAACGGTTGATGAGCATTTGTTTCGTGGACTGTTAATATCTCTTGGGAAAGCGTATAATTTTTACGATCAAAAATACAAAGACATTAATCTGGATGGGATTTATGGGCTTCGTGTGTCTGAAGGTAAGTTAACGTAGTTTTTCATGATTTTGTTCAAGAAGCATAAAAATCTTTGTATAAACAAATTATGTCCAATACGAAATAGATTTACTACTAAGTTTTAAACTTGTAGTTTATTTATTGCAAATTGAAATATATTTTGTTTGTACCGAGTTATCACAATAAAAGTACGGCACTAGGGAGTACATGGTTTTAGATTACAAGAGTTTCCCCGGAGACACTTCTATTTATTTTTACGAAAAAATAAATAAACTAACTTGGCTTGTCTTATTTGTGTCTACCAAATCTTTTTGTTTTTTTTTACTAGTTGGCTAGCTACAATCTTCTGCAAAATAAAATATGCCACCTAGTATTCTGGAGGACCATCCCCCCTCTCCCCCCTGTAGAAATGTTGTCTCGCATGCATTTTACCAGCCAACCTGCTTCACAGTTTAGAAAACTTCCTTTACCAACATTGCTAGGGGGAAAGGGGGGAAAGTGGCACATTATTTTTGTAAATGATTGTAGTTATATTTAAGTGTAGCTCAATACTTCAATGGCAAAACCATTAAGGATTTTATAAAGTTATAATTATGAAATTCACAGCATTTATAATCTACTAAGGCCTAGGGCAAACGTCGAACTTTCCATGCACCGAACTTAATTACATCAAAGAATGCCGCCTCATTATCACCTGATATCCATTGTTTTTAATGAGTTCGGTGCATGGAAAGTTCGACGTTTGCCCTAGGCCTTATTTCTTTGTCATTTTATGGTCCAATTTTCATTTTTTAAATTTCATTTTCAATTTTATACACCAAAGGTGACCTATAGATTGACTGCATTTTACTAAGAAAACCTCTGCCAAGCAGGGTAGCATTTTACATGCCAATATCTCAGACATTGTAGACAATACTTTTTGGTAATGATAGAAACTTTACAATCAGTTAACTATTCCAGGCATTCAGGCATTTTGAAGTATAGCCTTATAATGTATGTTTGAATGTGTGAAGAGAAAGTTTACGCTAAGATCAACACAGCCAGCAAGTACTTGGTCACACTTTTTGCAGCTGCACACAATTGTATGACACACCCACACTCAGTTTACATGTTTGCTCTTATGTTCTTTGCTTCAACAAATATACTTGATTCCTTTTTCCATTGCGTAAAATTTATTGCCAAAATTACAACAGTTCCCTTTGTAATGACAGATGCATTAGCTACTGTGTTACTGTTAGAGGTTGCTCCCCAATATCTTGACACATCAACCTACCCTCCCCTTCCCCAAATATACATAACATTTATACTGCGAATAGGAAAAGGAGTCACCACTGACACTAGCCTAAGACAAATCACGGTAATGACTATTCTTAAGGATACAATAGCTATCACCAGGGTATACCAAAAACAAAAGAAAATTTTTGCTATTCACTAATAATATATTAACCATTATTCGCCGAAGGCAAAGTGAATATCAGGGAATATTTACCAAGACGTGAGCCTTTGAGCGGCGAGGTAAATATTCTCTGATATTCATTAAGGCTGAGGCAAATAATTGTTTTAGTATAAATACACAGGTGATTCTTTCAAAAAGAAAGAAAAAAAAGGAGATAAAAGACATCCCCCCCCAGTAACAGCAACAAAGTGGCTGGCCGCCATGTTGGATTATCGCTGGAGGTGATTATCGTGTGATAGTTCGAGTTTCTTGACCAATCAGCGCGTGAGATTTTCAATAATCACCTGTGTATTTTTACTAACACTAGATATTAGAGTCTTGCTCTAGCTATATTGCATTCAAACAATAATTGTTGTATTTGGGTTGTTAGTTTTAATGCATTTTATTGTATTGACCCAAATGTCTCGACTTGAGATAATTGTTTAAGTAGAGTGTAACTGATATCTCCTATTTCTTTCTTTTTCATTTTAGGAGCTCTAATAAAAATCTTAGATGAGCAAAAATCAGGGATATTAAAACTAGACAAAGAAACAGTGTCAAGAATATCTTCTCTCCAGAGAGAAGCATCATTAATTGCCAAGAAATCTCTTCCTGTACTTCAAAAGAACTACCCAAGTTACTTCAAGAAGTTTGAAGTTGCAATATCAGGACCATGGAAGAATTTCAAATCCTTTCGAAAACTTGATCATTCTTTGTACATTCCTATTGACAAGAGAAGTGAAATAAGCTTTGATGAAGACACAAGTGACCAGTGTATGACAGAAATGACTGGGACAGGAGATACTTCAAGCAAACCTTGTGAATTATCAGCTCATTGTTGGAACCTCATGACGTCGAAAGGAGCTGGAGGTTATGCTCTGACACACCAAGCATTGTTTCTTCTGATCGGGGAATTACATGGTAGGGAAACTGTATTTAGAGGCAGGCATCCTAGAGGCAGGGGGGTTGGGAGGCACCCTAGAAGCAGAGGGGGCTCTGGAAGGCTTAACCTCCACACATTTTTAGCTAAAATGATTTTCTCGTATGGGTTGTCTTAAGCTTTGACATGACTTTAATGCAATAAAATATGTCGCTGTTGTGCTTTAAAATCTCAGCACTGGAAATTGCATTTCCAAGAGCCTCAATTTTAAAATTCTCAAGGGGTGAGGGCATTCCTCTGGACCTCCCAGACTAGCTGCTGTCCCCTCCCCCACCAAACTTCTATACGCTGATCCCTGAGGAGCTATAGATTCTTGCAGGAGGGACAAATTTACTACTTACTTTCTGTCTTTTGTAAGAAGTGTAGCACCTTTTTTTTAGAAGATTACTAGAAAATTAATCATCATTTCTTGGTTTTAGGTTGCAAGAAAAATCTGTTAAAAAAGCTAAAAGAGTTAAACAACGGAATCAGTTTACAAGGTGTTTATGACCGTATCTGTGCTAGCATGTACCCACAGATGCTGGAATATGAAAAGAAAAAATCCTCTTCAAACTATGAAAGAGATTTGTACATGGAGCAAGGGATGGTTTGTGGTAGCATGGGATACGACGAGTTCTTATCTCCAGACAGACTGAAAAGAATTCTGGGATGGCAAAGAAAGAGTGGTTGCTATGGTGACCTGGATGACAAGAAAGATGCTCGGTACTTTGGAGAAAGCAGTAGGGATGATGTAGAACATCCTCATCTTGGACAAAATATGATTAATAAAAATGCATATGGAAAAAATGGATTGGAGAAGGAAAAAATGCTTGACAGAAGTCAAGGAGATGATGTCAGATTGGGTGGCACTGGAAGGTGAGGAACAGCTTGTGGGTAGTGCAAAGGATTATGGTTAGGGAAAGTGATGCCGAAGAAAGTGGGGGGCGGGTGATGGAAATGAAAAGGGTTAGATTTGTGTCTATCGATTGGTATGATATAATTGGTTTATTTTTTCCAGGAAATTGATGAGCATGAGAACAATGAGGTCACTTCTGGTGGAGAAAGCTCTCGATGGTGAGTAGCATAATGATTGCGACAATGGTGAAGTTACTGGTAATGCAATGTCAAAAATGTACATGGATGTACTGGATTCATTAATACTCAATTAATGACCATTGTTCTGTATTTGTTTGACAGGTGGGTGCATGTCCCATCTTACTGGTGTTGCTACAGGTACCTTGGGGGTCTATCTGAGATGGGCTGCACATCTGAAATTCCCAGGACCCTTGTGCAACCACACTAAAGATAAAAGTACAGCCAAAGAAGACCAGTCGTATCATAACCAGAAATCTGCTGGTCACAGTGTTTACCTGCGAAAGATGATGCAGAAAGAGAATGAACCTGTGTTAAAGATTGCCAATGCTAAACAAGTTGGTAACCATGGCACCCATGGCATTTCCATGACAACCTCTGCTGGGATTTCGATAGTACTAGTCATTGTACTGTTGGTCGTATATGGAACTTTAACCAGAAAAAGGTTACTGAACAAAGCATGGGTCGTGTTACAACGTAGAAAAACCAGTCATGTTATTTAATCCATTAAAATATCAATGTAAATTACGATTTACAAAAATATTAATCTTAATTTTGTGATTCGCGATCAAAGAAGAATTTGATATAAATAGAAAAAATGGTTTCCTAATAAATATATTTTCTTATACATATTGTTCCTTTTATTTTAATTTATTGCCAATTAGTCACTTGATACTGCGAAAAATATGCTTAAAATATCAAATTATAAGTGAATGCTAGTAAAAAGTAAAGTGCAGTGACTCTCAAATGGCTTCCCTAGTCTAAGTGTTGTGATTGGATGATGTTGGTGTTGGTGGTTCCTGATTGGTTCAGAGTGGAAACCATTTGAGAGTCATCGTGGTAGGTTTGTCACTCATACAAAATGATGAACATAAAAAAGTCGAAGCCGAAATCTTTTAAAAAGTCTTAATTGAGAACTCTCTAGGTCATGATTTCATTTATAAACACTTTTTAAACATTTTTTCTCTCACGACTTGAACTAAAGCCAAGGGGGGAAACAGTAAAGAATTCTCATAATACGAAACAGAGTTGTTCAATTTTTAAAGAAAAAATTATTATTATTATTATTATTATTTTTGATAATTAAGACCAGAGATTAGCTAGCTACGATATGACAGATGTTCGTAAAAATCTTTATTTCTTCCACGCGTTTCGTCTAATTTCTGCAGACTTCGTCAAGGTATTAACAATAAAAGTTAAAAGTAATGTATTTAAAACTAACTATCAAGCTTCCCTAATTACGCATGGGAAGTTGATAAAATAGTCATGGGTGAAGGTAACTATGAATCATGTATACCCACGCATGTAGGGAGCAAAATAGATGGTTATTGATGTTTGGATGTTTCGGGGCGCACTTATAGATATAGCGCGACTGGGTCTCATACAGAAAGAGTTTTTCTTCAAAATAGAGCTTTTGCGTTTGAATACGTGTTAAGCCTAGTCATTTAAAACCTAACCCTCTTATGTACGAGTCGTTTTATAACCAAGCGATCCGGCAACAAGGCATCTGCACTTCAAGTGGCCGGCATATTTTTAAGTAAAGAAAATGAGGAAATGGTGCATGTGTTTTGAATGACATATCGGATGGATCGGGAAACCTCCTCTACTCAAGATACGTGTTTTTAAGAATAAGTTCGCACTAAGAGGCCTAAAAGTTTGGAATCGTTCCGTTTTACTGATGGATTAACTCGATATAGGTTCAAACACATTTTTCGGCGGAATATTTTCGAACCAATGCGTAATATTGAGTCTGTATTTAAATAATATATGTGAGAGACCGATTGTCAAAACCTTAGACAGATTTTTACGTCCCATTTACTGCCTATTAGTTTTTATCTAATATCATTTGTCGCTAGCTGAAAAACAATCTTAATTTTGGGCTTCGTTGTCGTCGGGCTTCCATGGCGTGGCGAAAGTTCTATTTTCTTTAGCAAAAATTTCGGTTTATTTCTCACCTTTTTCTCAAAGTGACTACAAAAGAGAAAAATGTCATTTCCACCAGCTCCGAAAGCATAGGCTTCCTTATTGCAAGTTTGCAAAGCTATCTGTAAGTCCAGCACTCGAACTCGAGTCACGGTTTATCAGATAAAGCCTAATGGACGTAAAATGGGACGTAAAATATGTCTAAGGTGTTATCAATTACCTAAAAAGAACGGTTTTATATATATTATTGAAAACATGATCTTTCATATTCGTTTTCCTTGGTTTCCTCGGTTTCCTCGATTTCGGATTTCACTCTGCCATTTTCAGTAGCACATGTTCCTTAAATTTTCCGCCTCGTAATCCTTCCTACAAAATGCGCTTTAAATAAAAGCTATAAAGTTCTGTTAATACGGATTTATTTCGCATCGAAAATAGATCCAAATAGTATTCTGCCTTGGTTTCTAACTTAAAAGGAAAAAAACCTCTCGGGTGCTTAGATCTCGGAAGTCTTTCATTGAGAGCCATGTGCTCGAAGGTAACAAGGTAGCCCGAAGCGCGCGCCTTAAAACGCTTTTATTTTTTTGGGCGATGAGCAAATTAAAGGGAAGCTGGTTTAATTACACTGCGACTACATTAACCAACCAAGGCCAGCCAAATAAATTTTAATTCAAATTTACATATCACAGTTTTCATGTCGAATAACAGATGAATTGATGAAACATGGATTTTGAACCGTTTTTTTCTTTTTGTTTACTCCTGATCATACACAAATTCGTATAAAGTAAAATATATGTTTTCAAAGGAAAAAAGATGAAAATTTGTACAGATTCTATTGTTTAAATACTCGATCGTGATTGGCTAATTTGCGTAAGGTGGCCTTGAATCTTCACCGCCAAAGGCCTACCAATGCAAGGACTTCTTTTTTTGCAAGGAATATGTAATATTAATGACTTACCTTCTGTTTCCGCTATAAACAATTAATAGCCCACGATCCAAGTTAATCGAAATTTCACACTATTATGTTTTTTTAATATTGAAGACTTCATTTTCAATAATGAATGTTTAAATCGAATAATGAAATCAAGAATCCAATGAGAAAGTCGTTAATAACCTCTGTGACGTGTTCAAGCTTGAGGTGGCTTGACTGTAATGCATGCATTTTAACAAACAACTAATAACTGGGATATTTTGGCATTTAAAAGAACGTATCCGAGTGTGTTCAGGAAACCTATAGCGAGTTTGTCCTGTGTAGAGAAAAAACAGGCGTTCCAAATATTTAAACCTCGGTAAAATTGCTGTATATACAAAAATTCTTTGTTATATTTTTTTATCCAGTACTCTTATTTAGTTAGAATACTTCAAGGTCAACTAAATAGGCAGAGATTTAAAAAAAAACCTTGACTTTTACCATTTTGAAGCGACCGAATCAAGGCTTTACAATCTGTAAAACATTTTTTGGAAAAAGAAAGAAATAATATACAAAATAATGACACTATACAAAGGTCACTTCTATTTTATGCCAGAATTACCTGAGAATACTTTATACTTTACTAATGTTTATTGGAAAATCCTAAATTATGTCTGACACAACAGGAGAAAGAAATAATACTCAAGGGAATGTCACTTGCCTATTTTAAACTTGAAATTAGCATCCAAACATTAGGGCAATTTTGACTAGTCAATTTTCTATTTTTAATTCAGAGTTATAATTTCTATTGCTCTATTTATTATTTTTCTAAAATGTGGAGTCTGATGTTTTTCACCAGCCTAATAATATCTCAAATTAACCCTCTCCCTGCTGAGCCAATCACACACTCGTAAATTATGTCGTCAAACATAGGTTCTCCTTAAGCCCTTTCCATTAGTTAGCTCTATATAAAGGTTTATAAACCCTAAATTGGTATCGTGCTAAAACAACATATATTCAGTCAAACTCTTAGAGTGTATTTGCCCTTGTTTATCGTGATTAGAGGCACCCTTTCGTGGTCAACTAATCGACCAGGGCATGTTCAACTCAAACCCCAAAGCCCTATATATAGTTCGTGTAGTTTTTGCACTTTTAGTTTCATTTCTCTTAAAGTAAATATCCCAAAGAAGGAGGTTAGAGTTTAGATTCTAGAGTTATCTGGAAGCTTTTGCAGGGGAAACGCCGGAATGGTATCGACAAACGTGGTTTTTCTCGTGGCTATTTTCGCCATGGGTGACGCTTCGAAGCGGGTCACCTTAGACTCGTACGATGAAGAAGCAAATGCAGATCTTATACCAAAGTTCTTCAATTCTTTAGATAAAGCCTTTAAGTATTTTGAGAAAGAATATGAACAAGTCAACTTGGATGCTATCTTTGGTCTACGGTTATCAGAAGGTGAGTGCATAATTCGAGGCAAAAACTTAAATTTTTAGTTTTGAATAATGATTTGTTCTGATTCCATTTTTTTTCCTTTCACTTGTTTTTTTATAAGCCAAGGATTTTTATTTCACCGACTGACAATTTGTTAAAATAAGAATATAAAAACAAAATGCTGGACAAATGAGAAAATGGAATAGTATAAATGGCATGATTTAAAATGAGAATTGAAAAAATTGCAGAAACTAAAAAGAGGCAAAATAAATAATGAAATGAGAATTGGAACAGAAATAAAAAATAATCAAAAAATGTAAGAAATATATTATTATGTAAAAAGTTTTACAGTTAAGTTATTTATAGAAGAAGGGCTCTGTCTTCGGCGCACTTAATTCGGTAAGCCACAGAAAGATCATTTAAGAACTAGCCGCCTAACTCGCGATGAAGTTAATTCAATGTCACAATAACTAACCCAAATGTTGTAAGTGCTTCCGATATCTACATCATATTACACGGTATAAAAACACATTTTTTTCTTGAGTATTCAAGCTTTTTGATTGATTAATGAGTTTCTCGTCTTTTTCCTTTAAAACAGCTGTGTTAGAAAACGTCCTTACGTCAATGAAAAAAGATCTCTCCGCACGAAACTCCATCCCACTCTCTGTATCCTTTTTCATAACTAACCTAAGAAACCGGGCTACAACAATCATCTTAAAATCCCTCACAAGCCTCAGAATATCAGACGAAGATTACTTTAAGAAAGTAGGTTTTGTGGTGAAAAATAAGTGGAGATTTGTGAAGCCGTTTAAGAGATTGAATCCCAAGGGAAATACGCGCGAGATTGATAGAGAAGTGACGACGAATATTGGTCGACCCTATCAACCATGTATGGTGGCGCTGTTTGGCAGCGGAGGACCTGGGTATGAACCTTGTAATGTGACCGATCGGTGTTGGCAGGTTATGACGAGAAAGGATAATGTAGGATACACGCTGACACATCAGGCCTTGTATTTTATGTTTGGAAAGGAAAGAGGTAAAGTATGAAGTGCATTTCGTATCAGTTGTTTGAACATAATTTGTAGAGGAGCTGCCCCATTAGACTTCTTCTACCAACCCCCCCCCCCCCCTCCCACACACACCCCAGTAACACCCTTCCCTACCCTACCCCAATTAACATCCATCCTCCCACCCCAAGTAACTCCCCATTCCCCCTCCACTAAAGCGCCGATTGATGCGGCCCCACCCATTTTATACCACCACCCCACCCTACATAAATCCCACTTTTCTTTTTTTTACGCCACAGCATCTTAACCAACCACAGCTTTAACGATCCCCTACCTCTAACACCACCCCACACGCGACAAACTCATTCCACTTCTCTCTACACCATCTTACTCAATTTTAGATAGCCCATGCTAGCAGCCATACCAAAAACATATTCGTGAAAAACTTCCTAAGAAATTGCACAAATCTGCACCAATTAGTAAGCTCATGCAGTAGACCATAGACCTATGTGAAACTCGGTGGCACTAATTTCTACGATTTTGTTAATTAACATTTTCATGGATATATGGTATCACACACCACTATTACAGGCGCCAATTCACAGTCTCGAGTGGGTGTGGTCGGAAGGGGTTGACTATAACAGGATTGTATGCTATCTTTTTATCAGGTTGCTCATCAGTACTCTCCGCTAAACTAAAGCAATCAAACATCCAAGGGGGATACGAAGGACTATTTAAAGAAATCTGTACCTCCATGTACAATCAAATGCTGATCCTCGAGAATGTCAAGACAAAAACGCCCGCCCAGACAGATCTATACTTAGAACAGGCTGTGATCTGTGGAGGCCTTTTAGGCTACAGTGACTTTCTATCCATGGAGAGACTTGCTAAACTAGTAAAGCTACAAAGACCAAATGGTTGCTTTGGGAAATTATTTCATGAAAGCAAAACGAACAGAATGCGAAAAAGGACAGCGAAAAAACTAGCAGGTTTGTGTAGACAATTTATGAATTTTTCAAGCACAATAAAGTCTTGTCCGCATAAACTGGTGCGTTCCGAGCGCGCAATATAATTTTTTTAAGATTCTACATCTTGGTTTTTAATAGCGACGCAAGCGGCAAATGAGCATTAAAGTGCACCCAGCCCCTGATACAATACTTTCAGTATTGATTCTACATAAAGTTAAATGTTTAATGGTCAAATATTTCTTCATTTGAATGTCGCGTCTTTAATTTATATAACACACGTTGTGGAAACCTCGAGTATAATGATGCTTTTTTTAACTGTTTGTGTGAACCAGTATAATTCATGAAGCCTGGAATGACGTTACAGTCATTCACATATTGGAAGTATAAACCTTTATAACTTAAAGACGCGACATTCAAATGAAGAAATATTTCACCATTCACTTCATGTAGAATCAATACTGAAAGTATTGTATCCACTTACTAGTATTGTGAGGCGGCGGATTAGCAATGCGCACCATCTGTACTTCCCGTGAAATTTAAACGAAAAAAAAAAACTAGAAAAAATTTATCAAAGGTTTAAGTTATTACTTATTAAGCGGGGTTTTAAAATCTTTTCAACAGATGGCTGTGAATCGCATGTAACTGGCGTTGCAACTGGTCTTCTTTCTAGCTATGTACGGTGGATACTACAAACGCAAAAAGATACTATATTTTCATCATCCAATTTAGATTTTTAAAAAAATTGAAAAGGCAGCTTTAATCGAAAGGTAAAACAAAGATTTGAATAACAAATGATAAGCATGATGTAAAGAATTTCTAACGAGAAAGCGGATAAAATAAAACAAATATAACCGTCATTTCAACACAGTCTCATCATACGATATGCTCTTCTAGAGAGTCGTGATGAAATGGGAATAAACAAATGGGAGTAAACAGGGAATGGGAATTAACAAATGAGAATCAACAGTCGATTGCACAGAGTGGCTCTTCTTCCCCTGGATTCCAATTGGAATTTAGAAGTTGATTTTTACGGAGGGAGGACAAGCCGGAGAAAAATCCTCAAGCGTAGGAGAGAACAACAAGCAACTCTACTCGCATAAGACGCAGAGATTACAAAAACCGTTGGTATCACATTTTTATTTAGACAACTAGAAAGTAGAACCATACAACAGATATAGTACTACTGGGTGAATTTCATGCAGTTTAACGTGGTATATAAGAGATTTGTTTGAAATAAAACTTCAAACTTAGATAAAATTTTTGGATTTGAAAAACAAACTGTATTTTTACGAGTTAAAAAACTCGAATCAAGTATTACTAGTAAAGACCGGTGACGTTCTATGCGTTAATATTAAATAACATGAACTAAATTACGACTAACTGAAGAGCAATATAAATTCTTTTTCAACCCCTGGATTATTCAGTCTTGAATAAGAGCTGGGGTAGGGCGTGGTCAAAAAGTTGCATGTGTTTGCATGTTTTTGTTTCAAAAAGGTTGTCTCCATAAAAGTAAAGTTAGATTAAAAATTATAATTTATCTCGAGAACCCTTAGGCTCTGACAAAATTACTAGCACACTTCTTCTCACAAGAAAAACTGCACAACCCCTCCCCCTATGGTGAAACATCCACTGCTCGCCCCTCAGTGTAGGCAGACATTCTAATACTCACTCACCCCTCCTCAGTGTTGAAACATCCACTGCTCACCCCTCTGGTGTAGGTAGACAACCTATTGCTCACCCCTCCCCAGTGGTGCACCACTACTAGCCCTCCATTACGAGGTATACGAACAAGCATTTTCCTCAGTGTTATCAAAGCAACCTTTTTGAAGCAGGTACACGAGCCACTCCCTTGTATAAAGAACATGTGTGTATACTAACTGATTGTGCTGGCATCTGTCTATATCTGGTATTGATCTGTATTCTTCCCCCGTCACACCTTAATATATCATCATTTTAATCTATTCATATCTGTGTACCTTATATAATATTTTTATCATTGTGTGAATTTAAAATAACATTAAACATTCCAACATTTCTTTGCTTTAGACGGACGACACTATGTTTTCTGCTGCGTCTTTTGCAGCTGGCTGGAATATAAATGACAAACATGACATTTTAGTATCAATTTTATTTTCACTGCAAGATGAGTGAAAGGGCATTGGGTTAAATTACATGGCAGCGAGAAAAAATAATGCATATATTATGGTATATCATCTTTCTTCTTAAAGCCACAGGGAGCCCAATTGAGATTTTAAAAACGTTTTTTGAATGCTATCTTATCTCAATACATTGATCCCACATTCATTGTTCTACCTCCCTAGTTACTTTTGCTTTGTCGGACAAGGTAAAATGTGTTTTGATATACAGTATGGAATAGACACCAATTGATGAACATTGTAAATGTGTGTCTTAGAATCAATGCATTCTTAAGGTATATGAAGAAAAAAATCAATAACTACTGAAAAACCTTATGAATGAGTGTTTGTTGGTCAGACATTCTGTATTCCACTGGGAAAACTACCCATTGTTTGGATGGACCCTCAAACATAGGTATTCTTTTTGTTCTAAACTCAGAAAGGGAGGGTCTGTGCAATCCAACTACCACTGTTTTTTGAATAGAAAATATTTCATCAGGGATGGTTGGGGGTAGGGAGGGGGGTGGGTTGGGGTTGGGAGGCGACTTAATTTTAAACAGATCATGGGTCTTTTATGGATTGAAATTAGTGATTTGGTATCTTTTAGAGTATTAAAAATAAACCTAGAAACTTGATATTAGGGTTTAAAAATGGTTGACACTGTTTCATAAATTAAAGTAATTTTTAGAGGTTAAAATCTGCAAGACAGGCATCAATTTACATTGATTTTTAAACAGTTCCTAATCTATAGATGTTATCATTCTCTCCCCTACTCTTCACTAATTCCAACCCCCCTCTCTCTCCATTCCACAGGTATAAAATAAGGGAAAATATGGGGTAGGGGAGAGAGAAGGTTATTACCAGACTTTAGAGCAAAATAGTAAGGCTCATTTTAATATTATAATTTTGCTGGACCAAAAATAGAATATAGAATAAAATAAATAAAATGTAAAAATTCTTAAAGAGAAAAGTATAGTGCATAATAACATAGAAATGATTGACAGGCCAGTCAAATAATGGTCTGTCTGTCTGAGGTAATGGTAGATAGACCTGTGTATGGTATGAATGTACTTACTGTAGTGGTTTATGTTGTGTGTTAATGTTTAATAGCAGAGTTGGACTTGACAGGGCTATTTGCAGTCTGTTAACACAAAGCATGTAGGAATTCAGCAATAATGCAATATGAAATAATATTTAAAGCTTCAATAAATAAATAAATAAATGAATAAATAAATGGATGGATGGATGGATGGAATAATGGATGGATGGATGGAATAATGGATGGATGGATGGATGGATGGATGGATGGATGGATGGATGGGTGGATGGATGGGTGGATGGATGGGTGGATGGATGGGTGGATGGATAGATGGATGGATGGACAGATGGACGGATGAGTGGATGGGTGGATGGATGGACAGATGGACAGATGGAGGGATGGAGGGGTGGATGGGTGGATGGATGGATGGATGGATGGACAGATGGATGGGTGGGTAGATTCATGTTCCTTTTTGTAACGGAACAAGATTACAAAAAGGAAATTTGTTCCTTTTTGTAACTAATAGATGTTACCAAAAGGAACATGTGTTCCTTTTTGTAACCTTCTTCCGTTACAAAAAGGAACAAATTTCCTTTTTGTAACCTCTATGTTCCTTTTTGTAACCTCTATGTTCCTTTTCGTAACCTCCTTGTTCCTTTTTGTAACCTCTATGTTCCTTTTTGTAACCTCTATGTTCCTTTTTGTAACCTCTATGTTCCTTTTTGTAACCTCTATGTTCCTTTTTGTAACCTCTATGTTCCTTTTTGTAACCTCTATGTTCCTTTTTGTAACCTCTATGTTCCTTTTTGTAACCTCTATGTTCCTTTTTGTAACCTCCTTGTTCCTTTTCGTAACCTCCTTGTTCCTTTTCGTAACCTCCTTGTTCCTTTTCGTAACCTCCTTGTTCCTTTTTGTAACCTTGATAGGTTACAAAAAGGAACTCCTACGTTACAAAAAGGAACGTGTTTTTTGTATTTTAAATAGGTAGGCTAGAATGATTATGTGTATTTATTTTTACAATAGTATGTGTGAATTTGTTTCCGTAGACATAATAATTGATGAGTTTTTCGACTGTAGTTACATTTGTTTGTGAAAAACGAAACGATTTTATACTTTTTAAAGTTGCCATAGTAAGGCACCAATTTATCTTCTTTTTTTTTCATCAACGCAGAGCCATTGTTAATTTAACTATTAAGTGCGCATGTCTTGTGATTTCTTGATATGTTAAAGGGCAAATATTTGATATGCAGAACAAAATGTATTTTAAAAACATTATTTCCCTTTTATCTTACTACTTTACATGCTTGTAAATATGATACTTGAGTTTTATCGAATGTCATTAACATCCCACATTGTAACAAGTTGCAGCATGAGGTAAGTAGGATATTTTGATGTGGAATATATGTAGCTCCGGTTGACGAATATTTTCCAATAAAGGTAAGTGCAATATATACTTGCCCCAACACCATGCGGATGAAATGCTCTGGATATTTGTATGGGTGCCCCCCATAGCACCCTAGAATATCCAGTAACACATGTGAGGGGATGGACAACAGAATAAGAATGAATTATTGATGAATGATTGAAATGAATGCTTTTCTGGATATGCTATTTGATGCTTTAACTTGAAAATTTAAGGTACGATATAATGATTTTTATTAATCTTTTAACAAAAACCAGATGACCGACAATGCTTCTACCCCATGGAAAAACCCCAAAAAGCGACAAAAGCATACTTGCCCTGTACCAATATGCAAAAAGTCAGTGGTACACCTTCCCCGCCACCTAACTAAAACTCACAAATGGAGTCGTGAAAAAGCTTTGGAAGCAATGTCTCTTTTTAATCTAAGGGCAAGGGCAAAGAAAACACCCTGCCCAGTCAAAGGGTGTAGGCTATCAGCAGTTGATATGCATAGGCATTTAAAATTGCGGCATAGCATGAGCGAGAAAGAAGCAGAAATAACTATGTCCTTGAAACCTAAAATCCAGAACAAAGAAGAAGAGAATGCAACAGTCAAGAAAAGGGAATTTAAGCGTAGGGTGTGCCCCTATCCTGATTGTGATCTCGTCGTACGAAGAATACATAACCACCTGAGAGATAAGCACAAGCTTTCTAGACATGATCCATGTTACAGAGAGTATTTGAAGAACTCAACGAAGATCTAGATCCAGTTTCAATTTTTTCTGCATCGTCATCGTCAGGCAAGGAAAGTGATGCTGAATCACAAGTAGATGATTATAATAATGAAGACCAAAATAGTACAACGACATCCTCATTGTTGTGTGATGAAGAAGACGCATTAGCAAAGCTCATTCGTAACAAGTCTGAAAAAGCCAAAGCTATCATGAGATTTGGCTGCAAGGAGGTTGATGCTAAAACAAAAGAAATGGAATCCAGTTTCACTTTCAGTGAGTCGCATTCTTCAACACCGTCAAGAAAGACACACAAAAGACAAAAGGAAGTGGTGATTTCTTCAGAAGATGAGGATGAAAACGAAGAAAATGAAGAACACATTCAAAATGATCAAGCTGGAAGTGACCCAGGTATTATCCCCCCCTCACCAAATACAAATGAGCGAAGAAGTGTTGTTTTTAAACAGATACTTAACAGAGTTCATGGCAAAGAACCTCTGTATCTTCCTACTCGACAAAATGCATTACCAGGAGAACAATCTATTCCAATCATATGGAATAAAACAAGCGGAAAAACACAACTAAATGCCAGTGATAAAGGAACAGTGAAAGATAAGTGTTCTGGCTCTGAAACTTCCAAGATTACTTTAGAGCGCCCCAAGAGGAAAATTGCAGCTACCATAGGTAGGCTTGATTCAGAGGCTTACTCTATTAGTAGTGGTAATAGCTATGATGACGAGGAGTATGAACCCACAGAGGAAAGCGATGAAAGTGAGGGGGATGAGTGGGAAGATGAAGAGGAATTGGAATTAAATGATAACAGAGAAGCTAGTGCTGCTGCATGTGGGAATTCAAAGACAGAACAAACCCTTGAAGATTTCAAGAATTGGTTGCAAGGAATAGACGGCGGTCGAAGGGAACTACGAACAGCAAGGCAGTATGTATCTCAGGTTTCTACTATAATCAGCTGTGTTGATCCTATTAACCGAAATGTTTCTTCACTATTGAACGAGAAAGACATCCGAGATAAATGGTTAGCCAAGATGGAAAAAGTTAAAAAGCCTGGGACCTGCAAAGCTTATTTGGGTTCCCTTTCAAGATTTCTGAGATTCATCATTGTTGAGAGGCCGAGGGGTCTAGAAGCAATAAAAGATCAGGCTTCCAAGGTTCGTGAACAAGTCCAAGAGTGGATGTGCTCCTTTAAAGCCCCATTAGCTGAAAGAAGATGGGAAAAGCTGAGAGAAGACTTCGAGAAGCTAATCAAGCCTGAAGACGTGCAAAACTTTAATAAATCAGAGCATGCCAGGAAGGCAGTTTCCACCCTGGGACAATATATGGAAAAGAGTGCGCCCCCTTCACCAGCCCAGAGTGATTATTGCCTTGTTAGAGATCATCTCACAACGCTTTTATGCATTGAAAATGCCTGTAGAGCAGGGCCGCTCTCCAACATGACCCTTGGGGAATTGGAAAACGCTAAACAAGATGGAGATCAAGTGGTTGTCACGGTCATGAAACACAAGAATCTAATTTCTCACGGTCCAGCTGCAGTGGTACTAAGTCCTACTGTTCTTAAGTGGTTGAATGCTTTTGTGAAGTACATGCGAAACAAGCTACCAGGGGCTGGTACCAGCAAACAAGATAAAGTATTCATCAGTTGGATGGCAAAACCAATGTCGTCATCTATGATTTCGGCCCAACTGAACTCCTGCTGGCATAAAGCTGGTGGGAAAAAGCTTGATAGGGTGAATGCAGCATCATTCCGAAAGGCAGCAGTATCTGTGGTTCATGAAGAGCATGGACACTTAAAGGATGATCTGGCTGATCTGATGGGCCATCACACCAAGACAGCAGAGAAGTTCTACCGAATTCGTCAAAAGACAAAAAACGCTGCTAAAACATCGGAGGCCCTTAGGAAGATCATGTACACTCCACGTAATGGATCAGAAAGAACAAAAGGAGTTTCTAAAGAGACCAGCCAAAACATGATATCACCAGCAAAACAACAAGGCCAAGAACTTCAAATCAGCATGGCTGCTTCCAAGATCGACTTTGAAGAGAAGGGAGTCCAGGAGAAGTCTGTAGCAGGAAATTCAGAAGAGACAGTAACAACGAGGAGACACCAGTGGACTGAAAAAGAAAATTCTGCCATTGCTACCATTTTTGCAAATGATATACAGAAGAAATGCATAACAGTGGAAAAGGTAAAGGCCAAAATTGAAGGCAATGCGCTCTTCGGGAAAATAGCACCTGATAAAATAGTTGACAAGGTCAGGTCCTTAATCAGGGAACAGAAAAGCAACGAAAAGGCATCAGCAGAGCTTCCGACTGAGACAGAAACGACGCAGCAAAGAGTACAGCGTACACTGAACGACGACGACAATGTTTCCTTATATACTTCTGGTGTAAGCAAGAAAGGTGGAGCAACCTTCACAGATGATCAGACGGAGATATATTGGAGGTTGTTTAGAGACTTGATTGAAAGCAATGCCAGAGTTGACAGACAAACAGTCTCAAAAAGAATAGAAAAGGACGAGGAAGCAAGAGAAGCAATAGTAGGGTTTACACCTCAGCAGCTCTGCGACAAGATCCGCACAGAGCGTAGAAAAATTGCTAGGAGTGCTGTCAAAAGGGAGGTTGTGTCTGGTCGCTTCTAAAGTTACTTATGACAAAAACATTTAACACAGAGGGTTTAAGCAACTGAGTTATTATATCGTTTTATTACAACTGTTGTTGATTTTATTCATGAGTTGAAGAGTTGAAGTTAAACCGAAGTTTTAAGCATCAAACGTTGTTAGGTACAGTTTACATATTGCATTGGTGAGGCACAGTCGCGCAATGTTATGCCTGCATGCGAACGCCAAATGGATATTATGTCTGTTGTCAGTTACTGTTAATATTGTTAATAGCTTGTGCATTTAATATGATTTTACGCTAAAACATAAGTGCTCTGTTACAGATTTTCTGCACAAATAAGTCCGTTATAAGCCATCAAACAAGGAAATGTAGTAGTTGTTTTTACTGCGTTTTTACACCGTGTTCCTTTTCGTAACCTCTTACTTATAACGGTAAAAAAATCAGAAAAAGGGTTGTCGTGAAATGCCTGTAATTGTTACATTCATTAAAGATTAACATATCAGGAAACACCATAGAAACCAAAACAAAAAGCATTTAAATCATTTAAAAACTGATATCTTCCCACCTCCCTGTAAATGTTCCTTTTTGTAACTTTTGGGTATTTTTGACGTGCTAGGGAAAAAAATTAAAATTCCAAACGGTTACAATCTCTTTTTGTCATACTGTCATATGTTATTAACATATAATGCTGCAATCTAAAGCACCATAGTTTTTAACTAGCCCTGATATATCGAAGCCAGAATTTCAGTTTGCACGGATGCGATAGATTCGTCCAAAAACCCTGATTTTTATGATCTTATCAAAACAGACAATTTATCCCAAAAATCGCTGTAACTTTTTAACATCTTTTCAAAATTTCTTCAAGTTCACACAATACTTAGTTCAACTCTTAATGTAAATGCTCCGTCGAAAGAAACGCAATAGCTGAAAGCAATACAAAGTTATACCAGTATTTGTAACTCCACTCGCTTTTTGCATGTTTTGAAATTTTCTGAAACCCTAGTGCGATATGAATTTCATATACCTACACTTGATTCAAAAGTTTCAAATTTAAACTGTTTTCAAAACTTATCTGGTAACAAGAGGGCCATGGTGCATTGCTATATTCTTGATCTATCCCCATGCTTCTGCATATTTTCGAATTTTAGGGCATTTTCCTAACAGAAACCAGAGGCATGTTCCTTTTCGTAACATTTTTGCTTACTTTTTCTTAATATTCCAAGACAAAAAAAGCTTTACACCTGAAATTCCTACTTTTATGAAAACTCTTAATTATCTTGTTAACTGCAGTAAAAGGAGTCAAAAATTTAACTTATTTTAGCAAAAGGTCAACTTTGAAAAAATGTTACAAAAAGGAGTGAAGATGAATCTATGGGTGGATGGGTGGGTGGATGGATGGATGGATGGATGGATGGACAGATGGATGGATTGATGGATGACAAAAAAATAAAGATAAATAAGAGCAAAGCCATTTATGAATGAGCATAGAAATAGCTTGGGTGGTGATGTTTAATACAAAGTGCTAGCGTGATTATGTACTTCATGACTAGTGGACACATGTCAATTGACACTTGACCAACTGTCGGCCAGTCATCAGTCAGCACTTCACCAAGTTTCAATTCTGGTTTAACTCAATATATTGCGAAGTTTAACTTTTGTTCTAACTATACATTGAATTTTTTTAGTAATTAATGCTTTAGATGTAACTTTCAAGTGCCAACATCTCTCAACAGACATTATTTTCATATTTTATAACCAACTTTTTTAAAGATTAAAAACCTTTGTAAAATGCCCTCCAAAAATTCCAGGTTGAGATTTATATGATTTTTAAGAATATAATATGAAATAATTTATAATTATCGATAAGTCACAAGATGTTTCATATCTATAAATTTCAAAACTTGTACATTATTAGAAAATTTTCCCATTCATGGGGTTAAGAATTGTAATGAGGTTACTAATATGTTAAAGACCATACTGGTAACTGAATAATCTTTATTCTAAGGTTATAATTCTCAGGAATGATCTGTACTTACGTCTGCGATGGCTTCAGCAACATCTTTTTCAATCTGCTGAGACCTTGTCATCGCCTGTTATTTAAAACAAATACTATGTACTTATTGACTGAGTGGGAGGGCCGTACGGGAAAATATTTGGCTTGAGGTGATGCCGTACGGACTGAGCGCAGCGAGGTCCGTACAAATGACCGAGAGCCAAATATTTCCCGTACGGCCCGACCTAACTCAGTCAATAAGCATTTTATCATATGAGCCTCTCGAAAATAAAAATAATTAAGAAAAAGAAAGCGCGCGGATTTGAGCAGGGCCGGACGGATTTTTCCGGCCCGCTTACGTCAACCCGTCCGGCCCCCATCACGTGACTTTTTCCAATGGTTTTATTAGAGCGCGCGAGCAGGGCCGTACGGGTCATATGATAAAGTGGTTTTTTACAACTTGGTCAAAATACTTCCAGACATATCATTCCTTGAATCATTTCTTTCATCACTTTGGATACTTCAAACAATTGCTCGATTTCACTCAACGTCATTTCCTGTTTCGTCTGCAATGCTAAATAACCTTAATTGCAAGTTTTCAATAGGTCACTATGTATTCTTTCCATTAGGTCTAACCTACCAGTCTGAGCGGCCAGTTGTCAAATGATATGCGTCAGTTCTTTTGAACTGTTTAGCTAAGGTCTCAAAACTAATGAGAAGCGATGAGTACCATTTGAGAATTGGCTGCTTGGATTGGTTAGTTTGACTTAATGGAAAGCGCTCTATCAATAGGCATTATTTCCAGTCTCATGTGGAAGTTTTATCAGCTGAATGGCAAGTTTTCTATGGAAATGTAAATTGCTGAAAGCACACGACAGCCAGTGTTTGCCTGTCATCGTAAGCTGGTAATGAAATTGATGAGATTCATTCAGCTGGTAAAAAAATTCAACAATTTTTCTCATTCATTCATTCATTCATTCATCCATTCGTTTATTCATTCATTCATTCATCCATTCGTTTATTCATTCATTGATCCCATCCTCCCTCCCTCCCTCATTTCATTCATTCTTTTATTTACAAAATAATAGACAATGAAAGTGATAGGGAGATAAGACTTAGTCACTACATCCCTTCTGATAGAAAGACTATTTGTAACGATGAGTAAAACTCTGACTTAACAATACTCACTGTATCTTTCATCTTTTTAACTTGTGCTTTTAATTCCTATAAAACGATTATGAACATTTAATGAGTTTTGATCTAGTATGATTTTAAATAATTCTCCATTCACTAATACAGCACAGTTCTCAAAGATCTCTTAGAGTGGAGTCATTAAACCTGTGAAATAAATATTAGACTAATACACATTAGTAGACCCTAACTCCATTGTTTTCTTTTGTGTCTATTTGACTATCACACGTTGACTAGTATTTTTTATTTCACGGGTTAAATGTCTTCACTCTAATAGATTGTTTTTGTGGCAGAGATGTTTAGGGTAATAGAATAAAAATCTATTTAGACCACAGACTGCCCAGTCTCACTGTCAGTGCAATAACCTGATTTGGTGGAGGGTGGACGGGGTTGTGCTTCTTGTCTGCCCTTAAACATGCCTGTTATGAAAATACCACTCAAAAAATAAACATTAATATGATAACCATGCCTCCATTAAATATGTCATATCTAGTCAGGCCACCCCCTAGTCTAGACGCTGGCCCCTCCTTTGACTGCTCTGTCCTTATTGGGCTGCCTGTGCTTGCGCAAAGGATTATAGAGCGTTTTCACTCACGTGAGAAGGTAACCATAAACAATAGAAACTTTCTGCACAGTATTTGCATAAAAATAGAGTTCAATTCTCGGAGGATAGAAAATGTATTGTTTTGGTACCCCATAATGGCCGCTGTGACGTCATGTGAAAACACTCTATACTACATGTTGTAATGGTTTACCTCTATTTCAGCCTTGTATGCTGCTAGTTGCTTTTGAGTCTAGTTGGAACGAGGGAATAGAATAACTGTTAGTGAAATGAAGAATCACTAAAACCTTAAAAACTGATATCCTTTGTAAAATACTGCAGCTTTTCCTTGATTACAGAACTTATTTACTCAGGGTAAGCCTCATTTTAATACCAACAGTAAAGTACCAAAGTTTTGAAGGGATTTTTTTATGACAGCAGCTCTTAACAACAAGTGAAAGACAACAAAAAAAATATCAATTTAGTACCCCACCCTCATTTACTTTTCATTTTGTTCCACTGCCACTGACAATCTGAACCATACAAACATGTTGAAATAATCCACAGATCTTCACTGGAACACATGAATATTCTACATAAAGTGTAGGCTAACCCTGAGCAACAGAAGAGAATATAAACTGGAGTATTATTGTCTATTATACAGTACCTCTTCCTTCTCGACATTCTTGCTCTCCTTATCCTTATCTTTCTATAGTGGACAATAATAGGTAAATAAACGACTTAGTATTTCATTTCCATCATGCAAATGGATTGACTGTAGCGTTAGTACAAGGAAATCCAATGTTAGAATACACCCTGTTAGCTTGGGCGTAATTAGAAGACACATGAACATGGATACAACTCAAACAAAGAATATCATTCTCAAGGGAATGAAACTTGGTATGAAATGAAAAAACTTTACGCCCACGGTACAGAGGTTTACTTTCCCAAAATTCTTTGCTGTTAGAGGTGGACCCAGGGGAAGTGAGGGTCGATGTTTGTCAATACCCATTTTTCAATTCTTCATTTTTTAATTCACTCAGTAACAATCTGAACAACTGCCCCAATCGATGAGTAATGATGAAATATGAGAATGACAAGATAGGTGATCATAAATGACAATGATAATGGCAATAACAGTGAGTAAAAAAACAACAACAAATATATGATAATAGAAAAAAAATTGAGATTTTATGGTAAGGACACAAATGAGTCTGACAAAAACTAAAACAAAACAAAACAATTCATTGAAAATAATGAATTCAGTTTTAGCAAGTTACTGCAAACAAATTAATATTAACATCAGCCAAATACTATAACGTTTTTACTGGGCTGGGTTATTTAAATTGTCTGGACCTTGAATATAATCAATAAATAATTTAATATATATATATATACTTGATGAGTAACATAAAACATTGCTTGAAAAATATGACCTACTATTATATAATTACCAATGAAATATCTATTTTTTTCTATTTCGAAAAATTGATATCTTCACATGTGAAAATAACATGTTATTTTCACGTGTGAAGATAACACCATTGTGATGGCTATTCAAAAATACACGGATAGAATTGCCTGAAAAAGCCAAAACATGCTTCATTGATAATTATATAATAAACAGAATATTTCATAGCCGCTTGGAGATACAAATTTTATCTTCTCGTGTTGAAAATCTCTCACTCGTTCGCTGCGCTCACTTGTGAGAGATCTTTTCAACACTCGAAGATAAAATCCGTATCTCCGTGCGCCCATGTAATATCCTCTATTTATTGTTATTATTGCTATGTGCTCCTCTAACTGTTTTATAATATTCCTGATTATTTAATATTTAACAGTACTAAAGGCCATATAAAATCAGAATCGCATATCACAAGCTTATAATTCAACAGCTTTCCATGAAGCTTGTGTATTTTATGTTTTAAAAGTCTCATTAAAATAATGTAATTATAGCAATTTGGTATTTATAATTTTGATTAGCAATGGTTTTAAAATGTTTTTGGTTTTTAACTTTTATCAAACTTTTTGTACAAGGGGAAAAAATGTAAACTTTATTTGGAGAGATCAATTGAACCATCT
This sequence comes from Actinia tenebrosa, assembly GCF_029948245.1. Taxonomy (NCBI): domain Eukaryota; kingdom Metazoa; phylum Cnidaria; class Anthozoa; order Actiniaria; family Actiniidae; genus Actinia; species Actinia tenebrosa. The sequence continues at coordinate 3,981,715 of NW_028292585.1, forward strand.
ATGTTCAATAATATTACATAAGACTGTCTTTGTCAAATCATGACCAGTTTGTACAATTATTTAGGTTTTATTATTGTAGAAGTATTAAATTTTTGAACAAGAACTTTGTGATCCATCTAGGTATGTTAAAAAAAATTATTCATCCAAGCTTGCAAAAATAAAAATAAAAACTCAGATGTCAGAAACACAAAGTTCTCATTCAATATGAACCCTATATAATTATGTATGTAATGCTAGATTTAATTTTAATTGATAAATTAGTACACAAGTGGTAATATGAAAAACTATTGTTAAGTACGAGAGAATAGAGATAGTTTAAACTCATTTATAAACTCAGATCCCAGATCCCAGCAATAGAGCAGAAAGTATGTGTGTCGTCTTACCAACCTTTGAACCACCGGCAAGTTTGCTAAAAGCCCCTTTGATGCCTTTCTTTTTCTTGTCAGGGCTACTGGATAAGTTGTTTTCGCTGTTTAGTGATTCCTAGGTTTGTTTATGATTCAAAGGTGTCATTAATGGTGTTTATATGCACTCTTTTAATCATGTAATGTAACATTTATCTTGTGCAGCATGCTTGACATAAACCACAATAAAAACAACCAGTAGATCTCTTTACCTTGGGAATAGTTTTTCCCATTCCAGACCAGGTGTCATTCTCGAGAGTATCATTTCTTTGTTTAACGGTTACGCACCAGAAGACACATGAATATAGATACAAATCACAGAAAGAATTTTGTTCTCAAGAGAATGGTCTTCTAATGGGAAAACATTAAATCCAAGGTAAAGAGTTCTATTACACTTTGATCTCCTTATGCTTAAAGCACCCTTAGTAGTGAGTAACTAAAAGATAAGGGTACCCTTGTGCCAAGTGCCTAAGTACCATTAGACATTCTAATGAAATAGGAACACATTGTCCTCAACGTTAAGTGCAACTCCAACCTTTAACTTAAGGATGTCGAAAATCTTAACCATGTATGATTAATGGCCAATTTTGTTTATTGAGAAGTTGGAATCTTAAAATCTTCTTTGATCTTGATGAATAAAGGATGCAATAGATGAAACAATTCTATCCAGAAGTAAATCTGGGACTAGCGTTCCAAGGTCAAAGAAATAAAAGTGCTTGTTAACTGGTTGTACTATTGTGATTGACAGCTGTCATTCCTTAGGCCAACATATCTTTCAACCACTACTGACAGTGCATTTAGAGAGTGCAGTCGTTATTTGGTTACTTGAATGTTAGGGTCAATACACATACTCCAGATTAGTAACTGCACAGGTTTAAAAACAACTCACAACTAGTTGTAAAGTTAAAAAGATCTCTTTTCTTGAATGGAATAAGATTAAAAAAGTATTTGAGAAGGAGACAGGAATTCTCAGAAATGCCCCAAGAAAATAGATAAGGAAAAAGATTTCTTTGTGCTATAGTATGAATGTTTGAACAGGTTTCATCATGAGATCTCTTGATTGGCTGATTCTACAATGCTCTAAAACGTCAGCCAATCACAGGTGACTGCTCTCATGATCTAGTATAAACCTACTAATTGTCACAAATCCTGTGCTCTGATTTGTTGAGCTACTGGTTATCTATTATTGATCCACCACTAGTAGCAAAAGGAGCTAATTGATGGTTTTCATGGCGGCCATGTTGGAGGAACTTAACAAAAGAATTGTCAATGAATTCGTTTGTTATATCCTCCAACATGGCCGCCGTGTCTTTTGTTATTTAATTCTCTTGGGAATGGTTGAAAACCATCAAACATTGTTTGTATTCATTTATTAGACCAATTAGTAGGTTCATACTAAAACAATTAGACCTCTTGCTCTCATGGTCTACAAGTCATTATCCCATGCTGCCTTCTGCCTTATAGGCTATTGACTTATACCATTTGGAACTAATTGTTAATTAGTAGTTGCCAGTGGAAATGAGAATCAGGAATAGGTTACGTCACAGGTAACTGAGAAAAGTTTTAGAAAACCTCATTTGATTGAGTTGTGAGATTTATCATTGAGCTACATTGAGACCGGAATTGAAGTTTAATTTCAAAGAATTATAGAATAGTTATAATTTATGTATTGAGAATAAGAAATAGTTATATACCAACACCATATGGGTTAATTTTAATTAAGTTTATAATAGTATAATTTTTATGAATATCACTAACCCTTCACCTTAAAAAGTATTTTTCCCCTTATTGTTTAAAGTTATTTTACATACCAGTAAGGTATTTTGTGACAAATTATCATGTTAACTATGACCTCCATATAAAGCCTGTGGTTTCCATTTTTATGTATTTGTTGGGCATTAAAAAGCCATAAATGTGTGAGATTCTATCTTACTCCAAGGACAGGATAAAAGAAGAGCAATAAAACTAAACTAATGGGTACTCATCGGGCTCTTGTGGTGGGAAGCCACACCCATGTGTTAAGGGGAGTTATTATAAAGAGGTCAAATCACATGATCAAATCCATTAGATTATTAATGGCTAAAATATTAGAGCATGTTAGTAGTATTAATTATTACCCATTAAAGGTTAGGTGCAATCTTTAGGTTTTCAATAAGAAAGAAAGCTTTAAAAATGTAAAAAGAAAGCTTTAAAAAAGAGATAAAAAAGTAAAACACCACAAAACAACATGCAAGACAGTGTTTGATGTAAATGAGAGTGTTGAACATATCAGATGGTAGATATAGTTGATGTCTGTGCTCAAGCAGCATCTGGGTCCATGCAACATGCCAGATAAATATCTTTTGTAATAATAATAATAATAATAATAATACAATAATCATAAGTCAACAGTACATCAGTGAAAACTCCACAAGCACTTGACAAGTGTTGTACCACTTTGATGTTTTCTCGTTTGTGCTTCTCATATTATGATTATGGAAAGATTTCTTTCATCCATCCACTTTAGTGTTGTCCCATTTCACAGTACATAACCTTTCTCTATCATAGCCAACTGCTAATGCAGCATATAAAGTGGTCCAAGACTTTTTTAGTTGATCAGAAATTATACATCATCATTAGAAACTGAGTAGATATGGTTTTCCTCGTAAGTGCTTGTAGAGGTCACACTCAATGTCATGCACACAGAAATATGACACAAGTATGATAATATACTTTGATTTACCACTCTACCTGAGATCGTCCAACTTCGTTTGCCTTGGACAAAGCTTCTTCTAGCGATGCAATCTTTTTCTTCAGATCTTCACAGCCTTCTTGATTTCTTTTCATTTCTTCTCGTAATGACTTGACCTCACTTTCACGTGTCGTTAACTGCCCTTTGACCTCACTCAGCTCTTGAACTGTCCTGTTCAACTCTTCTTGTGCAGATTCTACTGATTTCATGGTTTCGCCTAGCTTAGATTCATTTTCTTTGTATTTAGTGAGTTCTTTTTCTAATTGACTAATTTTTTCTAATTGACTTTTGGAATTCAAGAGCTCCTTTTCAAGAGAAGAGATCTTTGTTTTGGCATCTGAATCTCTCTTTTTAGCCTGTGAAATTTCTTTTTCTAAGGAATTGATTTTGTCTAGATGAGACTTGGATGAAGACTTTGCTTCTGTGAGATCTTTCTCTAGACTTGATACTCTTACATTTGCCTACAAAACATCAAAATAAGAGGATATAGATTTAGTATAATTTAATAGGGTTTGTGCTGAGGTAACAGCTTAAAATTCATGGACTATTCAAGGAACTGCAGGTGTGAAAGAAGCATATTTACAGTGCCGACCAGGATAACAAAAACAAGTACTCACTGTTGTTACTTCTTGCTGCGCTACTTCTAGTTTCTTTTCCCAGCTCCCGATTTCAGTTTCAATGTGACTTTCTAGTTTTCTAAGCATCGATTCCTGTTTAATAGTTAAATTAAAAAATCATTAGTTACTGACAAGACAGCCAATGGCTGAAGGTCATGAAACCACATGCGGTATGAGAACACCAATCAACTTACAGTATCCTCTAGTCCATTTTTATAGTGACTACATTCTGCTTTCAAATTTTCCATTTCTCTCCTGGATTCTTCTAGCTCAATTGAAATGTCTCCATTCTAAAATAGAATAAAAAAACGTCCTGGTGTTAAAATGGATAAACTGTCAATGACATTTGCAGAGGAATACAGATGTACAACCTTACAGATTACAGTTGTTCTCAAAAGCATTGTGTCCAGGTGTATAAAAATCTGAGAGCTAAAAGGATTATTGTTGCAGTTTTAGCAGTTCTTGCCTCAGTTTTAAAAGTAATGAAAGCATTTAGAATTCAAGATGCGAATCAAAAATGGAGAGATTATGGCAAAGATTTGCTTTAATCATGTATTTCAAATTTTCTCTCCAAATTCTTGTCATAACGTGTGTGTTTTTGAATTAAGAAGAGTATGGGAGCTAGCGCTGCTTGGCTAAGTGTCGAAGGGCGATGTGATTGGTCAGTTAGTGTGTTCCTGGACACCTGGGTAGAATTGTTGTCATGATGATGTAAGTTTTGGTGATGTCAATTAAGGCACATGACCTTGAGGACTTCATGTTTTCTGAATAGTTAATAGCCTAAATACTTTGATTTATGTCCACCAAAACCCTATTTTGTCATGACTGTAGAATTCTATTTTGATTGAGGTTGACTGTATATAGCAGCCTCTACAGGAGGAGACAATCACAATCAATCCTACTCATACCAACTTTCTTATACTTTTATTCAGACTAACATCATATAAATTAATTGCAGGGGCGGATCCAGGACTTTGTTCAGGGGGGTTCTGCGCACAAAGTTAACTCGGGGGGGGGGGGGGTGTGCACCCCTTAGAATGAAAAGGAAAAACCAGTATGGTTACTGGTTACTTCGAAGTAGGGGCAAAAAGTCAAACCAGTGGGGTTGCCTGGATCCACCCCTGTATAAACACTATGATTATTCTTGCACAGACCTCTACAACAGCTGGTTTCACCTCGGCTGCCCTCTTCTGGAATTCTTCCAACCACTTCTCAAAAGACTATAATAAAGAAATACATCAAATCCATATTGTTGACTTGTATAACAACCCAATGACAGATAATACTCACCAGTGATGATTCTATTTGGATGTCTGGGTAAAGACCAGTCAGGATATTCTGAAGGAAAAGGGAACATCAATATTTGAAGATCACAATGTAATGCACCCTTTAAAACTTTAAAAATTATATTTTACAACCACCACTCCCCATGTGGGGCTCTTCTGTGAGGTTCCCTCCACACGCACTACCACTACATTCTATATTTACAGCATACAACACTCAACTCACATGTTGGTTTTTAAGGAGGGAGGAAACTGGAGATCCTGGAGAAAACCCTCGTGGCAAGGGGGGGGAACAACACTTCAAACAAACTCAACTCACATATGATCCAGTCTGAGCCAGGGCTCAAACCTGGACCACAGTGGTGAGAGGCGAGTGGTAAACCACTTCGCCACCCATGCCACCCACACCCTTCTTAAAAGTTTCTGGAATGTAATTTCATGCTAACATGAAATTAAAAAAGAAATGCCACAAATTCCATCGTGAAAAAGTGTGATTTCTTTTGTATTATCATATTAGTCTCACATCCACAAAACTTTTAATGAAATTTAAAAATTGTTTCCTAACTATATTTTGAGAAGACTTCGCAAACATACCTGTATGTTTGTTCTCTCACTGTCAAGATTCTTTTGATTGGTTCTCTACAGAAAAAAGAAGTGCAACATGAAGAGAATAAATTTCTATTTGAGACACTTTTTTGATTGAACAATCATTTGTTCTTATTTTTGCTTTGCATTAATTCAATTATCTTATTTATTCATCCATTTATTTCCTTATAGTACACTCAACAAAATTACTTGACTCTGATTGGTCGAGAGGAGTACAATTATAGCATTAATTGTACTCTGTAGGAGTACCAAATTAAGTTGCTATGGAAACATGGCCAAAAAATGTCAACGGCGGCAAAAAAAAGCCGTAAAAACTAATAACTAATCTTTTTTTGCATTTCAGTTGCGCGATGGACTGAAAATCAGCTGTCAAATAGCCAAAGATGAACAGCATTGCTTTGCATTTTTTACTGAAATTTTGTTGAGTGAACTATAAACAAAAAATTGCACGATCTCGAGTACAATTTGGAAATTAACAGACACGAGTAATATTTTGAAAGTTCTTGAAATTGCACAAGCTACAAATTTGTATATCTGTTATTTTCTCTTCCAGTCTACTTCATTTTCATTAATTCTTATTTTCTTGTTATCATTCAAGCACTTATTTAATTTCTTCATTCTCATTTGAATCGTTTTTGCCCTCTGAATGTCTATTTATTTGTCTTTCCATCCATCTGTGCACCTGTCCATACACCTACCCACCCATCTATATCCATCCATCGACTAATTAATCCATCCATCCACCATCCCATCCATCCATTCACCCATCCATCCATCCATCCATCCAGCCACTCACCCACCCACCCATCCATCCACCCACCCACCCATCCATTCACTCATTCATCCATCCAACCATCTTTCCAATTCTCCATCCACCAATCGATCCACCCACTCACCCATCCATCCATCCATCCATCCACCCACCCACTCACCCATCCATCCATCCACTGACTTATTCCCCCATTATCAATCCATTCTACCATCTATCCATCCATACCTTCACACTCTCTACTGCAGCCTGCACTTTTGCATTTGCAGATTTTTCTGCTGCTGAAACAGCATCCATTGCTTTCCAATTCTTCTCTCTTAATTCCTAAAATCAAAAGGATATATTAATCTGACTGGAAGTGAGCATCAGTGTAGAATAGGAATTGCTTACATTGTTTTTTTGTTTCTGTTGTTCGATAACCTTCTCCATTTTTGCTATTTGTTCCTTAGCCTCATCAAATTCTTTCCTTATTTCTTTTTCTTTCTCACCAGTGCTGGAACTAAAACAAAACAAAAAAAAGTTGAGGTTGAGATAAGAAAAGCGATGCCTTAAAGTGCAAATGAACCTTTTGACAATACATTCAGTACTGATTCTACATAAAGTAAATAGTTGATTGGTAAAATATTTCTTGATTTGAGTGATGCGTCTCTAAGTTATGAAGGTTTATACTTCCAATATGTTAATGATGATGACGTCAGGTAAGGTATTTGAGTGTTTTTGTTGTAACTAGTAATACTAAATGCTGGCCATTTTGAAAATACAAATTTTAAATAGCTTTTATGTAAACCATGAGTAAAATAATGATGCTTTTTGAATACTTTTTCAATGAACCAGTTCGATTTTGTATATTCAATTAAGCCTTAATAGACGTCACACTCATTAGCATATTGGAAGTATAAACCTTCATAACTTAAAAACGCATCACTCAAATCAAGAAATATTTTACCATTCAACTATTTACTTCATGTAGAATCAGTACTGAAAGTATTGTCGAAGGGTTCATTTGCACTTTAAAACAAAAATGAAACACAGATTGAGATGAGATGTTTCAATGTTTTATATGATGCTCAAATACAGGGAGTCTTTGCCGAGGGAGTATAACTATGAGGGCAATTTCACAGCAAGGGAGAGAACAACACGTCAAAGAAACTTTATTCTCATCTTGCATCCACAGGAATAGAACCCTTGACCCAAATCATAGGGTACACACTCTTGTGTTACTAAAAATAAGGTCTTACCCTTTCTTATTTGCCTCCGTCAATGCTTCAGCCTAGAAGACAAATGTACAAGTAGATATTAACCATAGGATAACAAGGACAATCAACTGGGACAATCATATGCCAGTTAATTTATTTAGACCTTAGATTTACTTTAGGTAAAGCAAGGAAGTTACACATTTGGCATGAAAAAATCTACTTGAAACAGGTTGAGCATGTGCACAAAATGTTAAGCCACAGATCATGCAAGGTAAATTCATATTAAATCAATGGAATGTGACAGATGGTTGTATATACATCCAAAAGAATGTAAGAACATGCAATCAATCCCTGATAATAAGTGATATATATTTTTACAGCAATAAGGTAGAACAATAATCAACAATAATAGTTATTACAAGACAAAAGGCATAGCTTATAAAAGAATTTATAGAACTAGCGTTATTATTGAAAGAAGAAATTGTGAGAAGAGATACTAAGGTTTTAGCATTAGTAGTTTACAAGCAAAAATAATGGTTAACACCTCAAAAAAATTTCAACGTTTTTTCCACAGTTTTTCCTCTACACTTTGCATTTGAAAACATTATTCCAAAATTCAAAATTCAGCTTTACGTTTGTTTTATATAGTAAATATATTAAAAATGAGTGCAATTTCTGGCAAAAAAGTGGCAGAAAGGTGAAGTACCTTGGCTGCCTCAACAGCTTTGGTTATTTGTGTTTTTACAGATTGTTCTGTTGCTGATAAGGCCTCCATGGCCTTCCAGTTCTTTACACGCAGTTCCTGAGTGAGAGAACACCTATTGTTAAGTGTTTTGGGGCTTTGAAAAAATATGAAAACTGGGACACAGGAAAATGAAAGGGAAATATTTTTTTGACAAGTGACTTCAGGTTTTGAAGATTAATTCAAAAAATAAAAAATGGTTAATAGAAAAATATAAAATTAAAAATATGAAAATTAAAAGAGAAAAATTAATGGTTGGTTAATGAGCTAAGGTTCAAAGAAATGAATGAAAAAAACAACACAATAAAAATGATGACAGTGGTTAATAGAAATGAATGGGAAATGGTTGATTAAAGGATAATTCAAATAAAAGAACTAAAAAAATAAATGATGGATCTTTAGGATGGAAATAGAAATGAGAAAAATGCAATAATGGGAAATGGAAAGTAGGATTAAAGGATAGACTTGTACAGAAGTACAAAATACAGAATCAAATAAGTATACAGTTATTTTTGGACTAAATACCAATCAGATGAAAGTATTCATTTTTAAACTTTTTTTCAGTTTTTTCAATTTCACATTTGCCATCCACTTGAAGTAGATGAAAAAAGAAAAAATGTGCTTCTTACTTACATTATTTTTCTTCTTTTCCTGTTCAATAGATTCTTTCATTTTCTCAATCTCTTCTTTTCTAGAGTTGAGTTCCTCATTCAATTTTGAAATTTGAGAATCCTTTTCTTGAAGTCTAAGAAAGAATGTTAAATAATAATAATATAAGATATGAATTACAAGCCATGAAAATGGATTCAAAATAGTGTAGAAACCATAATTAAATACATAGGCACAGGTGAGAGGGCAGAGGAATCAGTGAGGGAGAGAGAAAGAGGATGGAGAGGAGGGAGAAGGGAATGGAGGGAGAAGGGAAAGGAGGGAGAAGGGAAAGGAGGGAGAAGGGAAAGGAGGGAGAAGGGAAAGGAGGGAGAAGGGAAAGGAGGGAGAAGGGAAAGGAGGTAAGAAGGGATGAATGAGAAAACAAGAGGGGGATTTAGGTAGAGAAGAAAGGAGAAGAAGTAATAGAAAATGCTTACAATTCATTGTGAGTATCCATGGATACTGTAGGAGTTTTCACTGTATCCTCCTATGGAAACAAACATTTGACAAATATAAATTAATATATATATTGCTTTTCTACTTGAACCACACACAAATTATTCATATACTCATTCTCAAAGCTTGTGTATAACAAGCATGACAACGACAAGCAACAACAACACTGTCAGCATTTTGTTATGGTAGGAGTATAACCTGAGCAGGATAAATGTGGAAGAATTTGAAAACCCTGAGAGCTAAACAATATGAACTACTACAGTTTGAATATAAAATCTGGCATTTTTTCATTGTATTTAATAAAGGGTTTAGGTAATTATATGATTAGCATATGAATGACAGTTACCTTATCAACATGATTTGATAATGGTGCACTATTTTCTACAGGCTTCTCTTGGGCAACTTTAAGTTGATTCTGAAGCTCCTACGAAGAAATGTACATTGAAGCATGTATTAACGTTTGACAGAATTCAAGTAATAACACTGGTATTATTATTAATACCACCACCACCACCATGCCACCATCAGCAAGAGCATTACCAACACCACTATTATCAACAGAAATAGCAATGACAATAGCTGTATCACCACTGTCAACAGAAACAATAGTTGGACATGTTTATAAACATTGTTACTGAGATGTTGATGTGTTAACCATTTTAACGTTAGAATTCATCACTTTGCTCTATGAGGATTATGCAACAGATTTCTGGTTAGCGATTAAAATGTCCTTGTAGCATGCCAGAATGCAGCTCAATTTGGAGGACATAACATTAGGCTTCCATTTCTCAGGAGATTGAAACTCATTTGTTTTGCCTCCAGATTGACATGCAAGGGGTCTTATAGCAACAAGAACTAAAGAATCTTTTAGAACACAAAATACTTTTCACCAGAATCAGGAAATGGTCTAAAGTAAATCAATACTCACCTGGATTTCCTTGTCTTTGAGGGATTGAGTTTCCTGAGATTCCTTTAGCTGGAATTCCACAGAGGTGAACATCTTCTCCAGTTCTGACACTCTAGTGTTCGCTTCGGTCAATTTACTGGTTAAAGTATTCATGGAGTCGGTTTCATTTGCCTTGCTACTTTCTATTTTATTCAGCTGATCCTTAAGGGATTGATATTTCTTTTCTTGCTCCTCCATAGCTTTAGTGACCTTGGCTTCTCTGGCCTCTGATTTCTTAAGCTCCTCAGTGACTTCTCCAAGGCGCTTAGAAATAACCTTCTCAGCTTCTTGCTAAAAATAAAAAGATTTTGATGTAGGCCATGGTACTAATGAAGAAATGCTTAAAGTGCATATCACCCTTCAGAAAATATTCTCAAAATTGATTCAACAATGCAAGATGTCAATGATAAAAAACAATTGCATAGTACGAGTGTGGCTTCATTAAGTTATAAAGGTTTTTACATGCCATTTGCTAATCCTGTGACAGATAAGGAGGCATTTATTTTTTATTTGTTGCTCCTTGTAATCCAAAACAGCGGCTTGTATGTGAATATTTACTTGCAATAATTTCTATTAGAGCAATGGGTAAAACAATGATGTGTTTCAAATTTAATATATCTCTGCCTGAAATGGTTTTGGTTCATTCATCATCTTATCCTGGCATGTAGAATCAATACTAAGCATAATGTTGAAAGGGTGATAGGCACTTTAACCAACTGAGCCAATATCAAATAACTTAGACAACCAATAGTTTACCTGTGCCGCGTGTTGCACCTTACTGTCATGAATCTGTTTCTCAAAGACTTGACGCTGGGCCTCAAACTGCTGTAGTTGATGAATTCTAGCATTTAAATCAGTCTTGACCTGACGATGACTCTGTTGGAGTTTATGTAGCTCGGCAGTTAGGGACTCCTTGTCAGCAGTGCTGTGAATGGAAAAGTAAAAAGTGAAAGAATGAACGATGGATGGATGGATGGATGAAAGGAATAGGAAGATGGATGGGTGGACTGATTCATTGCTGAATGAATGGATGGAAGGACACATACAGAATCTAAATAAGTTTTGAAGAATATCACACACGTTAAATTCTTGGTGGTCTAGACATGTTATTCTTCGAGATGATGAAACCAAAATTTCCAGGTAGCCAAAATAAACCCAGTTAACTGTGGTGTAATGTTTTTTCATGTGTTATTCCCTTAAGGAGTGTAGTCTAACAATTTTGATAAAACAAACCACTTGACTTGGTTAAATAAAGGCCAACTCTATAACCTAGTAATAATATAATCTAGTTTCAAGAATGATCAGATACTTACAGTTGTGAGGCTCTCATGGAAGCATTCTTTAGCTGTACATTTTCCTGATATACAAACGTATCATTATTTTATTATTTTTGGATCAGTCAAGTAAGAAATGAAACACATTCTTCCACATCTCCTCCCATTGAAATTAGGCTATTAAATTGGAATCACCAGTACTACAGAAGCCCTGATAAAAAATTTACTTTACACCCACCTATTATATGCACCCTCCTGGCCCCAGCATTTTAACTCCCTTTCTCTTTATATCAGGGTTCATACTACTAAGAGATTATACCATTTCAGGATTTTTCCAGAAATATGAATATAAGAATACCAGGACCTTTAACTTTGAAATTTCACGTCAGAAATAGTGAAACAGATTTTTACTAAGTGTTGAAAGAAAACACTTTCATTTTTAATTTTATTTGTCCAATATTTAACCTAATACTAATAGAAATATCAAGGAGTTTTCCAGGAGTTGGTGTCAAAAATAAAATTTTCAAAGAGTTTTCCAGGGTCCTGAAAGAAAATTTTGAAATTCCAGGAGTTTACCAGGTATCCTGGAGGAGTTCCAACCCTGTTATATTTATTATAATTTAAGGCCAACAAATTTTTCTATAATTTTGATACTACTAGAGCTGCTCTACCTCCTGAAGTCTCTGTAGATCGTTCATTGATGAAGAGTTGACCATTTCCTGTAAGTGCAGCAGCTGTGCCTGTAATGTCTGGACTTCCTGGGTATGGCTGTCATGAGTAGCTTTCATTCTTGACTGCATTGCCTGCAGCTCTTTTGTCTGTTATATGGAATAAAATATCAGTGTTTTTGATCTGCTTTATTGAGTCAATTATTGACAGACATGATTTCTGTTACCTGGGTTGTGATCTTGTTGTTTGAAGCAGTGAATTGAGCTTTCTGCTTCAGTCGTTCTTGCTGCATCTCCTCTCTAGGAGCAATAATAATATTGGTGTCTATAAAGTGCTTTTCTTGATTTGATGTACTTCTCAACTATCATCATCACAAATCATCACCATTGTCTTTATCACATCACCATCACCATCATCAACATCATCATCAACATCATCATATATCATCACCAGAATAATAATCATCATCATATCATCATCAATCATGATCATAACCATTACAGTCATCACCACCACCATCATCATCGTCATACATCATCATCATAATAATCATCATTACATCATCAACAATCATGATGATCATAACCATTACAGTCATCACCACCACCATCATCATCTTCATACATCATCATCATAATAATCTTCATCACATCATCAACAATCATGATGTTCATAACCATTGTCATCATCATAACCACTATCATCATCATCATATTTCATCATCATCATCATTATCATCACATCATTAACAATCATGTTGATCATAACCATAGCCGTCATTGTAACCACCATCATCATTCAAGGTTTATATACACTGAATCGAAATATGGCAACCAACTTGAATAACTATTGTTCTGGAATAACTAGCCTCATGTTCACGTGGAAACATAATTTTTTAGCATTTTCACATGTATGAGATGCTAGTCAGTCCAGAACAATAATTATTCAAATCAGTTGCCAAATCTTATTCAGTGTATATAATATCATTTGTGAATTCAAAGAAAAATTCCATTTCTATAATCAATTATCTCTGTTCTTTCTAACTACAATTTAGTCTTATCTTTCTCCTACCTTAACTCCTTCAACTTGTTGGCAGCATTTGTGGACTGTTGCTTTTCTATAATACAATTGAATTCCAATTAAATATTGATTTTTAATACTACTGCCTCTAAGTATTTTAATGAACCTTGATATTAACCTTGAAATCAATCAGTCATAGTTACTACTAACTCATAGATCAAATTAGAATTCTAGGGTGCTAGATTTGTGAAAAGAGTAGATAATAAGGATGATTAACTTAAAGTCAATGAAGAGGCTGAATAAATTCTGGCTGGACGTATGGGGTATTACTAACATAAAATTGAAGTATAGAAAACACATTTGACTTTTGTATTTACCTTCCAAGATCTGCTGTTCTTTTTCTTGCAGTTGTTTCTTCAATGTCTCAGTCATGTCATTCTTTGAAGTGGACTGAAATGCAAAATGAATAAATAACTTTAAATAATCATTTAACTATGTAGTATACACATATTTCATTTGGAGATCTGAAATCTACCACAATTTTCCAGCAGAGGTCATCACTCAAAGGTGGTGGCATACTCATATTAAAAGACAAAACAACTATTCCTTTCCTTTATGTCTAAATTTACAGCTCGCAGACCCAATTCATTTCATGTCACAGATTTTAGATCGTTTTTGAAATAGGTGTATCCCAAGTTAGCGTTAGAGTCCCTTTATGGTGTACTGCCTGTACTAAGATTGGGTCTAATAGGTGGAGTAACTACATAATGAGAAGTGAAGTGTTTTCTAATCATTAATTACCTTCCATTGATCATTTTCTCCTTGTTTGTTAAGAAGAATATCAATAAGATCTTGCACTTCAGTGGAGTTAAGGTTTGCTGTTTTCACAATATTCAGTACATTCTTCCCATTTACTTCACCTAAAGGTCAAAAAATAGGTATGACAATGTTGCTAACTTATTAATATAAGAATGTTTATTACCTAACAATGTCCATATTAACCAGAAATAACTCGTTTCTATGCTCAAGTATCCACGAGTTAAAAATGATTTACACATGGTAAATCTCGCATTTGAGATGAGTGCTTGGATAGCTGTCATTTGTCTAAACTTTAGACTGCTAGTTAAATTATTCTAAGCACTTATGCATTAAGTAGCACTTGACCATGGCTCCAGAACTGTAGCAAGATTTTATCTTTGGCTAGTGATTGGTTGTATAGCAATCTTATCTGTTGGTTAATACCTAGATTGGCTTCTACTCTAATAGTTTTTGAGAATTCCTTAGATCATATTTTTTGTTCTAACCAATGGTATTTACAAAAAAAAACAACAAAAAAAACAAAGGATAAAAAAAAAGCATAAGTAGTGACTTAGTACACATTTCTAAGTAATTAACATTTATATACTCATCACAAATGACAACTATAATTCAAAAGGTGACAATGAAAGAATGTTGCTATAGGCAACGAATGACGTGTGTGGGTTTTTAAAATCTCAATAATTCCAGAAAAAATAAAAATGCAAATCATATTTCCATAAAAAAAAGACAACAGTAGTAATGTAATCAAATATAAAACAATATAGAATTTCGAATTCACATGTACCAATATATGTACTTTAAATAATTTTTATAATCCAACCACAAAATTCAAAATGGGGATCTTCTTCGATTAAATCAGAAATTTTAAATCTTGATCAAAATTAATGAACATAAATGCCCCCATATTCCCGAGATTTATACTACATTTTAGATAAATAATTGATATCAATAGAAATATTGCTAACAATAATTTTACTACGAAAATCTTTTGTTTTAGAAATTTTTCTGCGGTAAAAATTCATCCAAGTTTTCATTGAATCGCTGGAATTTTTCAAAAAATGCCGGGTGTAGTATGAGAGGTTTTGATTTTTTTCTAGATATTTTGAATCCAAAGTCGCTGGAAGATCATTTTACTCTGCCACGTTGCGCGTATCTAACAGCATACTCTTTCATTATCATTAACGAATACCGAATCTCGGGGGAAATTTAAAACCACAGGTAAATACATAACGAACAATTGGATGAATAATTACCAATAAAACGAAAAAAAAGTAGAAAAAACCCAGCCAAGCCTAGAAACTACCTCTGTGAATAACGGTGTGATTTTGTACACTAAAATACTAGATTTATTTTTACTCAATGCACGTACCAGTAATGGTAGAGGTTTGGGGCTTTTCTTTATTTCCCTTGTTCTTGTTTTTAGTTTTCTTTGGTGGTTGAGGCTCGGCATTTAGTTCTGCTTCTTGTTGGGTTTGTAGGGGTTTTTCTTCTACGACTGGCTGAATTGGAGGTTCTGTTTGCAGCTCTGGTAAAGCGGCTTCAACCTTAACAGATTCTTCCACTAACACTGTCTCTTCGGCTACTGCTCGAGGCTCGTCTTCAAAGCGAGTATGCCTTTCCTTAGCAGCTAGAGCTTCTGCTTTAGCTAAAGCTTGCTTTTTTTGCTTTTTTTGTCTTTTCTTTGAGTATGGACTTCGGTTTTTCACCTCCTTCTTCCGTTCTGCTGTCTTCAGTTGACTCGTCTCCTGGTGGTTTCCCGACTTCAGCGTTTCGAGTTGAATCATGGCCACTTTGATGCGCCTCTCCTTCAGTTTCTGAATGCTTCTTTTTTCTATTCACAGGTTTTTTCTTACCCTTCGTGGCCTTGCCAGACGTCGAGCGACTGAAAATAGCAGCTTCTTGTTCAGTTTGCTGAGCGACGTGGTCCTCAAACTTCTCTTCACGGAACAAGAAAAATCCAATTAGAATAACAGAAATACAAATTGTCGACGCGACAGCTATTCCAGCAGCTGCTAAAGGATCCATTGCTCCCAGCAAGCAGGGTTTTTAATGCTACAAGGAAGAAATATTCCCCTAAAAAGACGGCGAAAATAAGGAAATATGAGAAAGTTTCGCAGACGGGCTCACAAGACCAGATCCTGTTTCTTATTCAATATTACAGGGAGCAAGTCCTGGGCTCTGATTGGCACGTGGCTCACATCTCTACCAATCACATTCAAGCACGATAGGCAGGAAGTCCTCTCGCATACCGGAAGTGCCATTAAAGTTAAAGATCATCTGAGGAAAAAAAGCACCATATGGCTGATCAAATATGATTCACATTCTTTCTGGTTTGAAGATTGCTTGGAAACGAGCCATTTCAAGAGGTATTTTAGAGCGACACTCGTTATTAACGAGGCTGTTATCTTCTGATGAGGTTTAATGACCACGCAATTTCTTTGGGTGAAATCGGAAAATAAAAATAAAAATAAGACAATGCACATATGTGAAAGAAATGCAAATCTAAACGTTAGTAAGAAAACATTTAATTAGCTATGTTTTGGATTAGATTAGGTGTGATGCTGATATGATAATGAAATATCGATTTACAAATACTGTAAAATGGACTAAATTGGGCCAAAAACGGTTGATCTTTTGCGCCTGAAACCGAAAGAAACTTAAAAAAAAAAAAAACGACCAAAAAACAAAATAAATATGCTACTGAAACAGCTTATAAATAAACAGGTGTAAACAACTAGTTATTTTTATTCATAATATAGTCTTAAGTAGAAAAATAGCTACCACTTTCAAATATTGAGTTTCGTGTTGAAGGCGTGAAAAGTACATTGCTCTGAGATTTCAGCTGCGTATATGCTTGGCTTTTGTATATGCTAGGCTTTGAAGATTCGTTTTTAGTAATGAGTGTTCGAATCGAATATATAATGAAATCAAGAATCCAAAAATAAAATCATTAATGACCTCTACGTGTTCACGCTTGAGGTGGTTTGACTGTAATCATTCGAATTTTTTTCGATGATTGAATAATTTAAAGGAAAAAATTCTGTAAAGACAGGAAAGGAGAGAAAAGAGAAGGAAAGAGAGAAACTGAGCGGGTAGTAAGAAATGAAAAAGAAGATAGAAGAGAGTCCAAGTCAGTCAAGTGTCTTGATAATATGAAGAAAGGATATATGTCACATGGAACAACCACAGGTCTGAAGGCTCAACGGATGCAAGATGAGTAAAAGGGACGGGATTCCGCAGCCATAACTACGAGTAAAATGGAATGGAATTCAACAGAAACGCTCATTATAATAACGGCACGACAGTATGCCGCAACTTACAGATAAGAAAAAAATAGGATTTTAAAATTTCTAAAAATGTTTATTTTGCTTAGTTTTTTAGTTTGTTTAATTTAGAATTAGTTTGGTCAGGTGTTAAAAATTAAGACAATATATAACTATAAACTAATCGTCACTTATATTAATAAAAAAGCCATTCATATAACTATTAGTTTCTGTTGATTGGTCTTTGTTGATCCTCGAGGGCGGGAAAATCGGATCAATAGCAGTAGCAACGATCTCAATGGCCATTGATTGGAGCAGATCACTATAACGATAAAAACACATAGGTTTAATGTTCTTGTCTGTGTACGAGTAGGCTACATGTGGGCGTTTCTATCCCCTCCCCCTTGGGGAGACACTGTTTCCCTCCTCTCTCCCCTCCCACACACACAAACCCCCCAACTCCCTTTCCTCCCCATACCTCAAAATATATCCTTACAAGAGAGCATAAATATTCACGCTCTCTTGATCCTGATAAAGATCTCTGCATTAGAGGTAGAGCGTAAAGAGGCTCTGCGCTTATTGAACTACTGCGTTGCGCTAAAACGGCAATTAAAAAAGTCAACCGAAATAATCCAACCGGAATAAGGAAAAGGCGGTGTCCGTAGTTGTGACGTTGCCGAGTTAGTCGCGCAACAAAGTGGAACAAATCGCGTGTTGGCGCACCATGATTGGCTCACCAGGTGACATCGTGCGACCCTGATATAAAATATGCTTTTGGCATAACATACCTTGCTGAGGCAGGAGCGCCGTTGATTTCCAGTAACCAAACTTTGAACTGTCTGTCAATCATGAAATCAAAGCCAAACAGCTGGAAACTGTCGTAAGACAATCCAACAGTGCTTATTTCCTAAGAAACAAAAACACTCACAATATAAGGACGCAAACTGAGAAAGAGTCGTGTAGCGCACCCTTTCTGGCACAAATCTGGAATGGATAATTGACGGACTCCGGATTCTAATAAGCTGTATTTTGAATTCCATACTAAGAATTCCAACAACAAAAATTATTTACTCCGAAATAATTATTTTCTTAGGCGGAGGAAATCTTGGGTCTGAGGTTGCAACCAGTGACGTCATGTACGTAGAGGACTCGTGCAGACCTACCTCTTTTATTCCCAGAAGACACTCCTTGATAATTGCGTAAAACTGAGTTAAAATCTTTTCTTTGAAATCTACATCGTACCGTTTTTTAAGAAAACTGAAAAAGAACAAAATGTCCCATAAAATATCACAAAATAAAGATGAATCAGTTTTTGAAACAAAATTCAACAAATTTCTTTAAAAAAATTCTCCTCACCTTGAAAATTCACTGAAAAACATTTCGTTTCCTTTTTCGAATTTACCAAAGTTACGAGATTGAGATTCCTAACATGGAAAAAAAGTGAACGTTTAAATATGTCTAGTAATATATTTTTTTGGAATTAAACATCTAGATCGTGATTTTCCCCCAACAATTTTTACAAGTGACTTTCCCGCCAAAGGGTATCTGACCAAATTGGTGCTGTTTTCTCATACGTGACAATGATTGGTTCCCTTATAAACTTGATAGCCAATAAGAGAGCGAGTTTGGATTACCTGCACACAGTGATTGGTCAAATAACTGGTCATGTTAGCCAAGTTCTCTACATCGTAAGGCTCAGAGGAAGTCCTTAGTATTCCTTCACTGAACACATGAATACTGTACAGGTGATCCAACAACACCCAGACCCTCGAGGAAAAAATGAAAACTGATTCATTATAATGGAAGCAAAATATTTACGTCGCAGGGGGTCTGGTGTTTTTGACGGGGGAGGGGGTAAAATTTTCACAACTTGTTAAAAGAGGCGTACGTACATCTTTTCAAATATGAAAATATTCATGACACGGTGGGGAAAACATTTTTATACACTTGGACTTTTAGAAAAAACGACAGCCCGGGTCCCTATGCGACAAACAAGTGCCTAACCTGCATAAACTGCCGACCACCCACTCGCATCTACCTTGAGGGCTATTAGACGTGACGTCACACACGATTGACGTCAATATGTGATAACCTTAACTACCTGACGTCAAACTTTCTTCCACCGTCCAGAAGTAAAGGATCCTCGATGTATTTTTGTACAACATAAGCTTGTCTTTCTCCATCAATCAACTTTAACATTTCGTTTGCTTCGGAAGTTAGAAAAATATTTTCTCCTATCGAAAGATATTCAAAATATAACAGCACTGATGTTACATGATTTACAAACTAGGACTGAAACAAACGAAGTGAAACAAAACCTATTTGGGTTAAAAACTCTAGAAAATTCTCAGTTGTCATGACAACATACCCTTCGCGCCTGCCGTTGATTTCCCGATCCATATATTTTTTCCACAGGGTTCCCACGATTTGAAGGTCTCCAGGAAAAGTTCTCTTTCGTCCTTACAAGATGTTGATCGCTTCGTCTTCTCATTCTCCATTGATTTAGTCATATTGGTTGGTACTATAATGAAGGTTAATGGCATCCATCTGTATGGGGACAAGCCGTTTGCTTCGCTTATTGATCTTACTGTACTGAATAGGAAGACAACAAAAATATGGACAATGTTTTGATAAATTCTAATCATGAATATAGTTCAAAAAACACAGTAAAAAATAATTTAAACCAAATTTTATGAAAAGAGCTTAGTCTTTGCTCCAAAACTAGAGGGGAACCTATGTAGTTGGACTCCTGAATCCCGAGTTCAGAATCAGGAATCTGAAAACCTTGAAGTCAGATTCCGTGCAATCCAGCATGGTTCTTGATTCCATTCCATTCCAATCCTTTCATACGACAACATCGACCGTACATAGAAAAACACTTACCGAACTAAGGAAGCTTTTCGACAAAGTAACTTCGAAGAACCTCTGTAATAGTTAATAGCTTGGGTAAGGCCAGGGTGATGCCCTTGAACACAGACGAAAGAACAAAGAACAAAGACAGTTCATTCAAGATCAAAGAGGGTGCTGTTTTATCCATGCAAATCACCATCAAATTTCATCGACATCATGCAACATAACAATATAAATATAAAAATCAACAGTATAAGCTATGATAATGTTTAATTACCAAGTCTTGTATATGGCGGACGATTTCTTTCCGCGAGAATAAGGTTGAATCTTTCGCTGTCCTTGGCAACACGAGCCCACTGGCCTCCATGACGACCAAGCAATATTTCACCAACAGCTGTATAAACTGAACTGCCTTCATCTCTATTTACAAATTTATACATTATAATAAAATATAAATAAATATACACGCTAAAATCGAAAAAAGGCAGATTTTTTGAAAATTGAGGAAAATTTAGCCGTAAAAAAAATTCCGCTGTTTTTCGAGTTGATTTGTTTTGACCGCCATTTTTTTAGAATATAAGCTTAGTCGTAATTGGATAATCTCTTAGCCAATCATAGGTTGGGTTTTATACTATCAATTGCTTCATCCAAAATGGCGGACGAACTTGAACGAAGCTTCTTTGACGATTTGGACAACGAAATGTTGTTAAATATGGGAGCTTGCGAATACAAACGCTCTTTGAATCTACTTCCAACCTTAAATAAGTTTAGGAATGAAGGAGAGAGTGGTTTTTGTGACGTTGTTTTGGAGACAGAAGGGAGACATTTTTGGGTGCATCGTTGTGTTTTGGCTGCAAATAGTCAGTTTTTTTACACGATGTTGAATAGTGGAATGAGAGAATCCAAAGAAAAGATCCTAAGACTTCCATCTTTATCATGTGTAGCTATGGAAAACATCCTAGACTTCTTTTATACCCAGGAAATTCGCCTGACAGACGATATAATTGTGGACATACTCGAAGCTTCAAGCTTCCTTTTACTTGAACCTTTGAAGAAGACTTGCATTGAGATACTTTTATCAAAGATTTCACTCGAAAACTGTTTTAGCACTAAACGTTTAGCTATGGAGTACAACACAGAGGAGCTCTTAGAAAGGGTAGAGGATTTTATGAAGAAAAACTTTCTACGTATTGTCAAGAAAAGTAAGGAGTTTTTGGAACTTTCACTGAAGGAGTTGTGTGAACTTATGAGCAATCAAGATATTCGTGTTCTAGAAGAAATACAAGTATATTATGCTGCAATCAAATGGGTCAAGCATGACGTTAATTCCAGGTCTAAGCAATTGCCAGTTTTGATTAAGCGGCTGAATTTGAAGGCCATATCATCGGATTTCTGGAATGAAGAGCTTGAGAACGAACCTCTTCTTCATGATGGGGTGTACAGGAGCATTATCTTTAACAAGTGCAATGACAAGGAAAAACAAAATGACTTGACTATTAGTTTATACCGTGAGAGACCATCAACCAAGGTACACAACGTTCTGGTTGGCATCGGTACCGGGAAATGTTACAGAGCATTTTGTTACGACACAGAGGATGGCGACACTTACATTTTACCCAATCTACCTACGATACAAGCCTTTCCCAACACAGTTGTGGTCGACAAAAAGCTGTATATCCTGGGAGGGGAAAGTCAGAGAAATATTAATTACGATCCCGTGAATAGCTTAAGGGTTTTTCCATTCGAGGTTGAAAGGACAGATTCGGGATTGCATGCAGGGTGGGTACGGAAACCATCGTTTAGGGAAGTTCGTAGGGACATAGCCGTAGTTGCACATGATCAGAAGATATATGTGGTTGGTGGTTGGATGAGTGGAGCAGTAGGAAGTGTGGAATGTTATGATTCAGTTTCTTCCACGTGGAGTCTCGTTGCTCCGTTATGCATTCCAAGGTCGCAATTAGCTGCAATCTCAACTACAAATTGCATACTTGCTATTGGTGGAAGCACGGATCAGGTTGTCGGGACTACCACTGTTGAACAGTACGACCCAAGTACAAACTCTTGGAGCTTCCTCCCACCAATGAAAACTCGCAGGCTATTTGGAAATGTCATTTTTGTGCACGACAAGGTGTATGTCTTGGGTGGGTATGACAACGCATTTGATCGCATTTCGAATTGCGAGTCTTATGATCCTTCTACTAAGGAGTGGAGTACCATTCCACCACTTCCAGATTTACTACACACTAATCAATCAGTAGTGACACTTAACAATGAAATCATAGCGATCACAGGATCTCCTGAGATCTACTGCAAAGCGGCATGGTACAACAGCCATGCCAACGTCTGGGAGAAAGTACAGAATTTTCGTTTAAATTTCAACATTGCAGGTTACAGGCTTTGTTGCCTACAGGTAAAGAAGTACTTCATCCAAGAGCTTCCAAAGGCTACTGCATCAGACATTGCTGCAGCTAACGTCAATAGCTTTCCAAAACAGGAACACTTTGTAGAGGAGAGTCATGCTTTAGTAGGGGATCTTGGGCTAGCGCTTAGTGAAGATGAACAAGATGATGATAGTGACAGTGATGAATGGTTTTGAACATATTTAGGATAGTACACGCGCGCTGATTGGTCGAAAACTGTGAGTTTGTTTGTGAACGGAGTACAGTGCTGACGCCATCCGCGCGCGCGAAGTTTTGCAAGATCCTGCAACTTTCTCGTTTCGTTTTGCGTAAATAAATTCAATACCGAAATATAATTAGTAACTATATAATAAAACAGGCGCCTACAGCTCGTGCTTCTCCTTACACTTCTTTCGTGTACTGAATGGAGCACGGAAAAAAGCTGTTTTATTTCTTAAGTAAATAATCTAGTTGAGAGGGATGTGGGAGATAACGGAACACCGAGTGTCAATATGAGGTGCCCATGTTAATTAAATTGCCCATTATTTGCTTAACTTGACCTTTATTTTTTCACAAGAATTGCATTACATCACACCAGCACGCCACCTTTCCTTAGACGAACTGTGATCGCTTTCTTGCATATTTCATGCTTTACCATTTGGCTTTTATATATCGTTTTTGATTTCAGGCTAGTAGTCCCAGAAATGATCCATGCCAGTACCGAGGAGATTCATAAAGAAAGTAACAGGATATTGGAACTTAGACTTTCTGAATTTCATGGCAATTCCACTCCGCTTTTAGGAGATATGGATAAAACTGTGAAAGAACTAGAAATATGCAATATATCCTCCTTTGACCATCTACACCTCTTGGAAATTTTAGCTCTTCTTTGTGTGGGAGGTATGGATAATTTCTGGAAGTATGCAATATATCTGTAACTATGCAAATTCACGTTTTTCTCTAGGGGAGTCCTAGATGGTTCCTGAAACTACTACACCCATGCAAATACGGAAGATTCCATTTTGAATGCAAAGGGATCGTAGATTACAAAATTGTCCAATGAACATCAAGTTACAGAACTGTCCAATCAAAAGACAGGCTACAGAATCGTCCAATCAATGGAGAGAAGGTTTCTATTGGATTCCAACGAGTGTGCAACTTCTTCAGCAATCCCATGATTCAACCACAGCTTTTGCAGCTTGTTGTATCGTTCAGGACACAAATAAAGCGGGTTTCCTCTCCTAAACAAAAGAAAAAGGTTCATAACTAGTCTAGGAAATACCAGGGTTCGTGCTGAGGTAACCACTTAAAATTCAAGGACTATTCAAGAAGTACACAAGGACCCAAAATTCAGTTTTCAATTTTCAAGGAGTATGTTCAGCTAACTATGCCAAGGTTTTACACGGTGGTTCCACATGGCCAACTTTCAGATTTTCCAATATTTCTGACTAGATCTATTTCAGAACCATGCAAGTTTTCAAGGAGTTTCGCTAACATCGTATAATTCAAGAGCTTTTCAAGTGCCCTTGAAAATGTGAATTAAATTCAAGGAGTTTTCAAGGAGTTTAAGGAGTAGCACGAACCCTGAAATACATATTCATGAGGCGGGATGGGAAGGGCAGTTTTTTTCCACCCATGGGCAAAAATGGAGTGTGGGAAAGTAAAGGTGACGTCTGCAAATCAAGAGCGTGAGTCCCTGGAAGTTACCACAACATTTTGACAAGTTAGCCAATTAACTGCGAGTACCATTCATATTACACCTGTAACTCGTGACCTTTTCAACACACTAGGTCACCACGTCTCTTTGTCTCTATTGTAGCCTATACCGTTCAAACTATTATTTAATTGCTAAAGTCAAGTTAAGACAGTTCCTTACCTTAGTCCGTGATCTGTTTCTCCATATGTATCCAAATAAGGAGCAGGATAAAAGCTACCTTTAGTACGACTAGCCATTAGTAGCATTTGACATTCACGAACGCGCAGGAATATGCCAATCCCTGCACCACAGAGCTGGGCATGTGCTGCGCATGCACCAACTTTATCTCCGCTGACTTCAGTTTGACAGCAGTAACTCTGGGAACACAGCATCTCACCACAGACCAAACACAAGACAGGGGCACGGCTTTCATCACCCTCAGAGTTCGGACAACTATGGCATTAAAAAACAAAGCCAAGAGAGATTGGTTAGTCTACTGAGCTAGTGGCTAATGACTAAAACATTTGACTCCAGATTGAATAGGAATTTGACTATAGAACCCGCAGGTAGCACAAACAAGGTTCCTGTGTATGGTTTATAAGGGAATGTATAGGAGTTATAATAAAGTTACGAAAATAAAATGTTTCATTCAACAATTTGCCTCAAAACCTGCTGCAGTTGTTGCTTTTACTTTGTTCAGTCTTCTGGCGAAGTTTCAGCGCGATTTGAGGCCGTTTAGTGGGTTTTTTCAAATTTTGGAAAATCTTTGGGGGGCACTGAAATATTATATTTAACGCTAGGTGATAATGACCGCTGTTTTGTTTGATTGCAGACGCATGCGCCGTAAAACTATCGAATCTATGCATTTATATTTCATCACAAATTTCGTGCCCTCCCCCCCCCCCCCCCCCACGGTTTCGCCGCCCCTGTCAAATAAGGTTAAACTAGTAGTCCATGGGCCAGAAAGCAAAATCCCTTATCAGGGTACCCAATCCAACAATAACGACAATTTGACCTTGAGTCAGGCTTATTGTTAGGGATCATACTTACGTGAATAATGAAGCTCTGTTGATCAGCTCACTGTAGTCTCTTGGGAGATTCAACAGGTGGTTTGGAGTAATAGAATACCTTACAAAAGAATATATTATTAATTACGACAGCCATCGTTATTACAAGGTGACATCTGCCTATAAGATAACATATCTAGATCATTCCAGAGGATGGGAGGTTGAGAGTAGCATATATTTAAAAATTTGCACCTACCCCAATGGTTCAACACCAGCATGTGCCAGGGTTTTCTTGACAAAATCATGGCTGCACCATCTAAATATCAAAGATAATAAAATTTAATGTGACCCTAAAATATGTGGGCAGGGTGTGGGCAGGGTGTTGGTAGGGAGTCAGTAGAGTGTTGGTAGATTGTCAGTTGGGTGTAGAAGGATGTTGGTAGGTTGTCAGTAGGATGTTGGTAGGGTGTCAGTAGCGTGTTGGTAGGTTGTCATTAGGGTGTTGGTAGGGTGTCAGTAGAGTGTTGGTAGGTGGTCAGTAGGGTGTTGGTAGGCTGTCAGTAGGGTGTTGGTAGGTTGTCAGTAGGGTGCTTGTAGGTTGTCAGTAGGGTGTTTGTAGGTGGTCAGTAGGGTGTTGGTAGGCTGTCAGTAGGGTGTTTGTAGGTGGTCAGTAGGGTGTTGGTATGTTGTTAGTAGGGTGTTTTTAGGTTGTCAATAAGTCAGTAAATTGTCGTTATTAGGAAGTCAGCAAGTAGTTGGTACGTTGTCAGTTGGGTGTTGGTAGGTTGTCATAGTTTGCTTGAGTACCTTTTGGCAGCCAGGGATATCACAGATGAGCTAATATTATGGGCATCTTGATTCCACTGTAAGATATCTACTAGACACTTTGGAACTGATAGATAGTGACAGAGTGCATCCCACTCTTCTTGGCTGGTACAAGGCTCTGTTTTATAGAATAACAATGCATAGAATGTCATAACCATCATCACCATCATTGCCATCATCACCACCACCACCACCATCATCATTCTCATATATGGCAATGATATCGATCATCATCCCTGGGCATGGTAATTAGCACCCATCATGACCTTCACCATCACTGTCATCATTAGCACCAACCTCTTATTCATCATCATCATCATCCCTAACCATGGTCATCATCACTACAATTACCTTCTCCACCACCCCCATCACCTCCACCATCATTCCAGCTGCTCTATTCTGCAAATGTTACCTTTCAAGCAAGAAGGTCCTTGGATTTCTGTGAGAAAGTGGAAAAACAATGCAGAACATCGAAGAAATGGTAGGAGCATTGTTTTAACGTGATGCTGTAGCTTTAATGGAGCAACATGAGGTGCAGAAGACTGTAGGCTGTAATAAATGAAAAAAGGATGCTTTACAACTCAAAATGGTTTCCATATCATATTTACATCCATTTTAATAATTATGCAGCTTAGACCGCATGTATTATAACAAATGGGCTTTTGACTTCCATCAAATAGATGGATTCTGGCCATTCTTGACTGTCCACCCAAACAATGGGTAGTTTTCCCAGTGGAATACAGAATGTCTGACCAACAAACTCGATTTCACAAGACATTTTAGTAGTTATTGATTTTTTTCGTAATGTACCTCTAGAATGTATTGATTCTAAGACAGATATTTAACATTTTCAGCAATCAGTGTCTATTCCATGCTGTATATTAAAAAACGCATTTAGGTAGTCCGACATAGCAACAGTAACTAGGATGGTAGAACAATAAATGCAGGGTCAGTGTATTTCCAAAAGTCGGAATTAGTTTTTTTAATTGACGGAAGCCAAAAACTCAGATGTTGTCTAGGTTGGGTGATTATGAAAATAGGTGGCATTGAAGAACGTACCCTGCCCAGTGTCTCAGTTTACCCCACAGCCAAGCCATCTTCATCGCTTCATCATTGTCTCTTGTTTGCTCAGTAGAACTACCTTCTTCTTGTTCTGTAAACAATATGGCAATCAATGACTTGTAAAAACTCACTAGAACCACCACCATTAGGATCAAGATTATCCCTCTCACCCTCATCATCATCATCATTGCCATGTATCATCATCATCATCAACATCCTCACCACCATCATCATCATCACCAAAAATTTCAGTTCAGTCATTGAGAGTAAGAGTTAGCAGCTGAGCACTCATCAAGAATGGTCTATTTTGCAAATAACTCTGAACTAAAGTTTGCAAGCTTTCCCAAGAGATACAATTGGAAATATTCAGAGATGGCAGGTGGTAGAAACAATGACTTATCATTATTTCCTACCGTTAGAGTCCAGCTCTGGAGAAGTAGTAAGTAAGGTCTTCACAAGATGA
Organism: Actinia tenebrosa; assembly: GCF_029948245.1. Lineage (NCBI taxonomy): Eukaryota > Metazoa > Cnidaria > Anthozoa > Actiniaria > Actiniidae > Actinia > Actinia tenebrosa. The sequence continues at coordinate 4,009,463 of NW_028292585.1, forward strand.
GCAGCAAAACACATCTGGAAAGAACAGATATCCATTGATGAAGAGTTTTCAAGGCCAAGCACTGTGTTCATGGAAGATCCCGGTGAGGTGTTGCCAGCCTGTTGGGGCTTCCCTTTCTGACTTTCCTGGTACTGTAGACTCGGCATGGACAAACGTAATTTGATCTGTAAGCACAAACAAGAAAATAATAAACATAATTCAAATAAATTCAAATATTGATCTGATATTTAACAATTATTTACCAATAAGCACCGAGCCTGAGATTTCTGCTTACCATGAGACTGAAGATATCCAAATCCAATAAAGATGGGCTTTCTTCATTTGGTATTGTATCTGGTGTCAAAACTAGAACATGGAAAGAAAGAGAAAGAAAGAATTGGAGCCTTGTGTTCATATGCCAACTTGCTTGAAACTGCATCATCATCAACATCATCATCATCCTCAAATGACTTCATCATCATCATCATCATTCTCAAATAACATCATCATCATCATCATCATTCTCAAATAACATCATCATCATTATGATCATCATCATCATCATCATTCTCAAATAACATCATCATCATTATCATCATCATCATTGTCATCATCCTCAAATAACATCATCATTGTCATCATCATTAACATCATCATTATCCTCAAATAACATCATCATCATCAACATCATTGTTATCATCATTATTCTTGTTCATTTGCTATAATTCAAATGTCCCACCAAGCTCTCAAAGTTGTCATAAATTTTACTTTGATCTTTTATTTAACAAAAAACAAACAAACAAACAGACAAACAAACAAACAAACAAGTTGTCTTTATTAATGTACCTGCTAACAATTTTAGACAGTGTTTCTTTATTGTCTTTGAATCAGATGTTCCTGTAGTAACAGCAGCAAGTCTTGTTAAAGCTCCTATGCATTGTGACTGGAAATCAATCAGACAATCAATCAGACAATCAATCAGTCAGTCAATCAATCCATCAGTCATTTAATCAATCAATCAATCAGACAGACAGACAGAAAGGCAATCAATCATTTGGCATGTCTATATCTTTGCAAATCAATGTGTGAAACACATCGATAGACACTTGGCTGACGTTCAGCCAATCAGTGATCACTATTGATAATTGGACAATAGTAGGCTGAATGTCAACTGACATAAGTTCAAATGCTTTAGTGCACAATTACCCTGTTATTCAACTTGACGTTGCAAACATTTTCAAGCAGTCGTGACCTGGACTGAGTACTCACCTGCCTTGACGTTAAACCATGAAAAAGAGGCTTGTTCTCTGCTCTCATAGCACTTTCTACAAAAAAAACAAGATTTTGAAACGAAATATGTTTAATAACATGTTTAATGCAAAGTTACTAATATTTTTATAGGCCACAAGTGAAATCTCTCTACCAGTCTCCTTGCCATTACAAACATTATGCCAGAGGCTGATAAGAAGTCCTCAATTAATATCTCACCTCCGCTTTGTATGGTATAGGCACAGGCAGTCCACATCATGACAGGAACACGCACATCTTCTTCATTTGGATCAACCCCTAAACCAACCTAAAAATTGTTCAATGGTGTTTAGCTGAGAACGATTTCCATTATGGAAAAACTAATTAATATATCTAGAAAGTTTGTGTCACTATTTTACAGTTCTGTTAAGAATGGTACTTACAGTAAATGCAGCCTCAGAAAAGACTTTCATCATGTCTTTAAGTGTGGCAGAAAACTTGGAGCTGAAAAGAAAATGGTTTATGACTATACCTGTTTCAAACAACTTTGCCAGTTGGAGATCTGAGATCTGAAATCTGGAACCAAAACAAATGCCCTTACCTTACCTCCTTACATTGGGCGTAATGTTTTCCCATTTCTGACCAAGTGGCAATCTCTTGAGAATACGATTCTTTGTTTGAATGAGGACTTGAGCTGGCGATATGTCTCAGATTTCAGATTTCAGAATTCAGGCCGAAAAATGTTTTGAAATAGGTGTATCACTCTCTTCGCCATAAATGTAGTCAAAGCAGTTTATTAAACATTTTATAAAGTTTCTAATCTTACAAGTAGAGCATCTTAGAAAATAAAAAACTTACCCAGGTCGAGTGAAAGCTTGAATAAAAGCTTGAAATTTTTCTGTAAAAGATGGTGGGTTGACTTGTTCTACAATATCAAAAAAAAAATTCCATCAGTAGAAGCCCCTGACCATATGTGAATGGCTCCTTGCCCTAACTATAATTTATTGAAGATTCTCAAAACTCCAGTGTATGCAGGCTTAGCATCACTTCTGATGTCGGTAAACAAAAGCAGAAATTAGAAAACAAAACGAGCAGCTCCTGGATTCAAGGCTAAGCCTGCATGCACTTAAGAGTCGCCAATTAGACAGAAGAAGAAAAGATCATAATTTTAGGAAAACAAAAAACCTTTTTTCACTTCTTCCTCTGGCTGAGTTGTGAAGGTAGCAAGGTTTGACATGACAACATCCTGCATGCTACTGAGGTATTCCTGTAGTGTTACCTCATCTACGGGGCTGGATGAAAAGAAATGAAAACATGAAAAATGAGAATGGGAATGGGAAAATCAATAACTCAGACCGAAAGCAAAGAAGCTGTACTTAAGTTGGGATGATGAGATGTATGGATAGGATGATTGGGATGGGAAAGAATGGATGCAGATGTAAATGAGATCATGGGATAAGTTAGAATGGATTGGATTGGATAGGAAGAATACAGCTATGGGTGGTAAGGGATGGATGTAATCATAAGTGGGATAGGGTGGAATGGATAAATGGATGGATGGAAGGAATGGATGGATGGATGGAAGGGATGGATGGATGGATGGATGGATGGTATGACTGCTCCCGAGTCATTCAGGGTGTGAACCCAACCAGAACTGAGGCCAGGAGGCCCCGACAGGGATGACAAAGGTGAGAAAAAACAACAAAAAACAACTCCTTTATTCTTCCAAATGTCTTCTCGTCAAAACTCGCTCCTGGACTGAAGAGCACATATCTCGACAGCCCATAATGACATACCAAAGGAAGCCCAAAACTACTGGGAAGCAGTTACAGATGGATAAATGGATGGATAAATGGATGGATGGATGGAAGGGATGGATGAAAGGGATGGATGGAAGGGATGGATGGAAGGGATGGATGGAAGGGATGGATGGAAGGGATGGATGGAAGGGATAGATGTCAGATGGAAGGGATGGATGGATGGAAGGAAGGAAGGAAAAATTGATAGCAGGTAGTCAGGTTAAGTTAATTTTTATTCACAGAGGCAAGCATTTTTACTTAGTGATCTACCTTTCATGTTTTTCAGATGCCAATGAAGGAATAATAGGAAGTACTGTGTTACAGATACATCCACACAGAGGACAGAGAAACTCTCTTCGGTTCACATCAACACTGATGAACTGCCTTAGTCTTAGAGCTCTCCTTTCCTTAGCAATCACCGAATCAAAGAACCCTTGCCAGCAATCACTGTGCATTATATGACCACAACTACTAGTATGAAGACCCCAGAACATGTCCGCTGGGGGGTAAAGAGGATCAAACTCTTCTCCATTTTCAAACATCTTGCCTCGTGCCTTGGAGAGCACAGTTGAGCGTTGTACAAATGCAGCCATGACAATCGCTCGGCCCTCTGTGCTGACTTCCTGTTGTTCTTGGCAGAGAATACAAGGTTCTAATGGGAAACGATTGGCTTTGGGATCTTTGTAGTTACGGTGATGTCCCAGTACTACTGGAAAACTTGTGCTGGATGATGATGCACTATCAGTGTGAGTAGTGTTATTATCTATTGAACTGCAAAAGAAACATTTATTCTATTATTTTTGGGTGGCATGGGTGGCGTATGTTGCTAATCCATCTCCTTTCACCCCTGTTCAAGCCCTGCAGTTGTTTAATCGCCTTTGCCAAGAGGGTTTTTTCCAGGTTTTCCTTCCTCCATAAAAATTAAGATGTGAGTTGAACGAAGTATGAATGTAGTATATGTGTGTGTGTGGGAGATGGGGGGGGGGGGGGGGGGGGACTTCAAATGGGCCCTGGTTCCCCTTGTTTCCTCATGGACTTTGCCTAAAGAAAGGATTAAAAACAATATTCTTTGCATTTTTTTAGTTCAAAAAATATCCCTTACAGAGCAGGATAGGAATTTCCAAGGCGTGGAAGAGCATTCTGCTTATTCTCTGTGGAACTTTCTCTGGTAGGGGGTGTAAAAATGTCCCTTTATTAAATTGATAGTGGATTGGGTCTCAAAATGTCCTTCCTATATAGTTAGGCTGCGTTCATAATGTATGGCAGGGGGGGGGGGGGGGCAGGTGAAATTGAGGGGGGATCAGGAAAATTTTGGTAGGAAAAAAGGGGGGATGGGAAAATTTTTATCAGAAAAATGGGGGGGATGCAGAAATTTTGGAAGAAACTACAAGCCTTGCTTAGGGGGGATCATATTTTTTGCATGACTTTAAGGGGGGGGGTGTTAAGAATTATTTTGAACATTTCAAATTTTCACCTGCCCCCCCCCCTTCCCCTCTGCCATACATTATGAATGCAGCCTTATGGTAAATGATTCTCTATTCAGAGGACACCTCTACTCAGCAGACACCAGCAAGGTACCAAAGGTGTCTTCTTAGAGGTATGACTATCTGTAGTAAGAAATAAATGTAGTCTCACCGATCAGTTTCCATTGATGCCAGTAACTCAGCGTTCTCCCTAATGAAGGCTTTTTGTAATGCAGACATCTGAGCCATGATTTTGTTACGCTTTTCTTGTGCCAGACGAGCTTTCCTTGCCTTTTCATCTTCTACTAGAGTGGTGGATTCTTTCTTGGATAGTCTCGCCGACAGCCTCTGCTCTGAATCTCTCTCTTCTAGTGCATCTAGCTCAGTATGGAATTTCTGTAGAACAATCAAGAAGTTTATTATTGTCATCTTAACGAAAGTAACACTAATATTATTATCATCTTCGACCCAACCTGTGCTCATCATCATGATCAACATCATGATCAACATCATGATCAACTTCATCAACATCATGATCAACATCATGATCAACTTCATCAACATCATCAACATCATTATCATCATCACCATCATTATCATCATCACCATCATCATCGTCACCATCATCATCAACATCAACATCATCACCATCATGATTAACATTACCATCAATATCATCATCAATACCATCATCATGAACATCATCATCATCATCATCATGTCTCACCTTCAAGATCCACTCAACCAAAGACGCATGCTCCTGTAAATGCGGGTTGTCATGGAGACCTTCTAACAGCTTCAAAAGGGTTTCTTGCGGTCCTGATGAAAACACAAACGAAATAAGTATTCATGACTGAAATAATGGACCCTTCTCAAAATTGTCTTGAATGTGAGGCTGTATGGGAATACGAAGGAAATGCTGCATTGTGGTTAACATGGTTAACTCTAACGTTTATACTACTTTGACCACCACTGCACACTTAATTCATTCATGTTACTTTGTAATCATCATATTTGTTTTCTTTCTTTCTCCTGTGATTTTTAAGAGTGATTTTCCATAAATCATGATGTAAACTTGTTAATTCATGTACAAAAATAAATAAAGTCTAAATAAAAGTCACAATACTGATTTATCATTCATTCATCATTTATTTACCATATTTAATTTTTGTTGTTGCTAATTCAATAAAGCCAAATTTGGTAGATTGCTGTCCACTTTCCCTGTGTCTTTGAGCTTCCAGGAGTCCTAAGCATATCAGATGAAGTGCCTGTGATAAAACAACAGGAAAATCAAGAAGTGCACGTCAAACCATTAAAAAGAAAAAACACTAAAAGCAGCACCATCAGAATGTTTTGGAGTAGATGGTCATAATAAGAAAGCTGACTGTGATCTGATACAAGGAACAGAAGGTAATTTATACAAAATGAAAAGTAGCCTGTGGTTAACTTTGAAACAGCAGTATATCTGGTAGATGAGAAATTATTCTGAAAGCCCTGTAAAAGGTATTAAAAACATCCAAACCATTGGGCTGCTGAGGTTTTACAGCTGCTGTTATTGCCAAAAAATGAAACAATTTACACTGACTGACTCTTACCTGTTGTATATGGGTATGATTGACTGTTTTTGATGTTCCTGTAGCTGCTCTAGTTATGATGGTACCTAAAGTCCTGATCAACACCTTGGAGCTCAGCAGGTTAAGAATGTTAGCAAATGTATGACAAAACTCTGGCGGCAGAAGTGGAGGGCATGCTAAAACAAAAAAAACAGGGCCACATTAAGACACGTGGTGCGACATGTTATCAAATGGATGACAAAACTCTGTCGGCAGAAGTGGGAGCATGCTGAAACAAATTAAACAGGACCACATTAAAGTACATAGTGTGACATCGCTTGCAATGGAGAATTTTCAACAGTGTCCAACCATGCCACTGTTGAGTGCGATATTGCCAATTACATCACAGAAGTAGAAACAAGTTCTACTTCTTGAGGTCAGGCAACAGGTGGACACTGATGTTATTCCTGGAGCCTCAACTCTCACATTAAATTGGAAATAGAAAAGATCAAACATGCTGTCTGTAGACTTGTTATAAAATATAGAAATCTAAGTTTTTATAAAAAATAAAATTGAAATTAAATTTAAAAGTTTTTTGAAGCTAGAAATATTTACCACCAAGATTCTTGTTCTTCTTCATTCTCTTTCTGTGCTGTTCTTCTGCCTAAAAATAAATAAATAATCTTTAAAATTGAAATTATTTTAAGTTTAAGTAGATAAGATAAAATGCATTATGGAGAATAACTTTTAATTAGATAACTTGTGCTTGGAAACCTTGGATTGCTCAATCCTACTGTAGTGATAGAAGAATGGGTTGTACTCCTTGTAGTATTCCTCCTTTAACTCGTACAGACCACGCCCAGTCACACCCGGTTTTCTTGGATGAAAGAATGGAAGGTTAAGTGTCTTATTATTTGTTTACATTCTAGTGTATTGCTATATTGAGACTGACTACTCTCCCATACTATTCATTCATGCATCCATCGATCCTATCCATCCATCCATCCAACCATCCATCCAACCATCCATCCATCCATCCACCCATCCATCCATCCATCCATCCATCCATCCATCCAACCATCCATCCATCCATCCATACATCCCTCCCTCCCTCCCTCCCTCCCTCCACCCATCCACTCATCCACCCATCCCTCCACCCCTCCCTCCCTTCCTCCCTCCCTTCCTTCCTCCACCCATCCATCCATTCACTTCTTTATACTCACTTGCCAACCCACCACTAAGACACCCACCCAGACATTCATTCACTTAATCATAAATATTCAATATTTATCTCATAGCTCTATACTTGATATAGAAATAGACCCTTTTCAACTTCCTTGATTCCAGATTCATTTACTCAGCATAAGCCTCATTTCATCATCACAATTTCAACAACACAAACCCTTTTGACAATCCACAGACCTTCACTGGACCACATAAATATTCTACACAAAATTAAGGCTAACCCAAAGCAACTGACAGTTCAAAATTGGAGTATTTTTTGGTATGGAAACTTGGAAACTCACTTGAAAGTGGCTACAGATGATATGATGTGATCAACACTATGTTCATTCTCAACCACAAAATCCGGCAGTGGCAGGGCTTTGACCAGTTCACTGTGCGCCATAGGTTTAATGCACAAATTATGGATAATCTCTCGGCGGAAGAAATCATCTGAGGTCACTTTACCAATACCTGGGATATATCGTTCACCTGGGTGAAAATATGGAACAGCAGAAAATTAATCTTAATCATAACAGAAAACCAATTTTGGCTACAAATAAAAATTACCATATCACATGAAGGTAATAGTTCCTGTGACGTAACTATGCATCGCTTCCTTCCCCGTGACTTTATAAATATTAAGAGATAACTAGCTAAAAACTAGTGTGAGTGGTGTCTGTGTTTCTAATGAAACAGTAATGATAAAAAGGTAAAATACACCGTCAGCGAAGGACTAGCGTTCAAAATGTCAGTATAATTTACCTTTTTATTATTACTTTATAAATATTCTTAAGTATCTTTTAGTGGGCAGGTGACATTATTTACCTATGATTGCAATTATGAGAGAAAGCCACTCTTCTGCAACTACAAGCTTGTGATTTATTTTATCCTATGAAGTGATACAATTGAAAAAAATCATCTTTTGAACTGAATTAACTGTGATTAATTGATTAATTAAAGAATTGAAGAGAGAGAAGATAATTTAATTGTGATTTCAAGAAGGGAACTCTATAAAGCTCTTACCCCATCAACTTTTGATTCGTCAAATGTTGGCCTGCAAGAAGCAATGATACCATTTTTATCAAGATTCTTCATAACAAAGGAGAAATAATTTTAAACCTAAATATACGAGCAAATAATCAAGAAAGGAGAAAATGCATTTATTACTATTACTATGGTGAAAAAATATGACACTAAAGATCAAAAAAGACAATCACTCACTCACTCACTCACTCACTCACTCACTCACTCAATCAATCAATCAATCCTGTGAAATGTCTAGAATAAAAAATATTGATCATCGTATGTTGTTGTTAAAATATGTTGTAACTTACTGCGCCCATTCTAGAACACCAAACTTATCTATCAGATTGACCAGGAAGTGATCGCTGTCCATGTATGCAGCAGAGGTCTAGAATGGGCCACAAGTTTATTAGTATTATATATACCATTTTACCCTCAAATAAATAATGTTGCTATTCACACAGCTGTCAACTCACATGTTGATTTTCATGTAGGGAGTAGAACAGGAGAACTCAGAGAAAACCCCATGGTACAGAAGAGAACAACACATCAAACAAACTCAATTCACAAGTGGCGATGGCAGTGCTCGAACCAACGACCCGACCTGTTGGATTTACAGCAGGGGAAGCCCCCAGCCTACATTTCACTATCTGAGTATTCCAAAGTTACACTGTTTTTAAACAAGGGGTTAGTGGGTAAAGTTTCCCAAGTCCATGTGTATCCTGGAGATTTATGGCACTCTGTGTGTTTTCTTAAATTTCTTTGAGTAAAACTCTGTGTTGTATTCCCTACCTGCATCATGATTATATCTTTGTCATACATCTCTGTTCGACACTTGATATTCTGATAATGGAACACCTGCAATATATGTAAGTAGCAACCAATCAGAACAAGACTCTCTAGATGATAAGTGATGGGTGGGAGACCAATTATGAACAAGGTAAAGAGGTCTGTTTATGCCCAGTGCAAAAAGAAATGATATTAGTAACCATGACGACTAACCTGGTTCATAATTGCATATCCATTTCTTCTCCACGTCCCAGCATGCACCTGGGCCACCATAACAAGTGCACGTAATGAATACTCCATGAGGAAAAGTTTAAGTCCATCATCCTAACAATAATGTATTCAGTTACATATTATTTTATTAAAATGCAGTTTACAGGTACGTTGATGCACAGGTTTACGGGAAGCAAGGGTGGGGTTTTATGGGTGGCATGGTCTGCTTACGCAGTGCCTCTCATCAATGCAACCCCGGTTCAAGTCCCGCTGGTCTCAGTGTTGTTCAGGCCCATCGCTAGGGGTGGTTCGAACAAACCCCCCCTTCTTCACCTTCAAGTTTAACACTATTTTAGTTTTTCAAGAAATGGTATAACTAAGATTGGTAGAAAAACGAACCTCCCTTTTCAAGGTCCTAGCGATGGGTATACTATTGGTTCTCTCCTGTGCTTCGAGGGTTTTTTCTCTGGGGTCGTATTTTTCTTCCCTTCGCTAAAACCAACTTCTAATTCCTAATTCGATCTTGGCAGTCTTTTGGATTGGGTTACCAAAACCTGTTAGGCCTTACGACATCCACCCAGCAGTTTTAAATGCATTATTAGGCTCATAGAAGTTGAAATGATCTTTATCATTGATAATAGCTGTAAGCTTTGATCTTTCCCAATCATGGTGGTGAGCCATTTGAAAATGTTTTTGAATTTATCACCTACCTTAGACTCAAAACTAAAGAGTTCATCAAATTTGCCATCATGTTTATGACATCCCAGTAAAAGACCTATCACCACAGCAGTAATGTATATATATAATATCATTATTCACATTGTAAATGTTACAAATTCTTATCGATGAAACGAATAATAATGACCTTTTTATCAAGTTCTAGATTTTGCTTTGACAATTAGTCACACTGTTGAATAGTTAGATTAATTCATCTACATTAGATAATTATGCAGTTGACGTCACCTAAAATAGTAAATATGTGCCAAAGTAATATAATGCCATGCAATTCTGGGGGTTTACTTTACCAGAGAATGAGTGAAGAATAACTTATCTAATTAAGGTGACAGCAATTGTTCAACAAAAAATTCTAAATTCACTCTAACATCCAAAATTTCAGTACAGTTTCCAAACTTTTTGACATGGAGTTTAAGTGTGAATACAAACATTGAACTTCAAATGAGTCAAATAAAAAAAAACCTCATGTGAAGTTTGATGTTTGACTTGAATTGTACTTCGCTCAAAACTCACTTGTTGTACTCAACACACCAAAGTAGTAACGACTAGTATCAGTTGAGCATAAAACTAACCTGCCAAGAATCTGGAGACTGGTAAATGGATTGAAACTGGCTGCTTGGAGACATCATACTTGATTACTTTAAATGACTTGTGAGCAACTGAAGGAATATTGAAGACATCAATAATTAGTATGATATTGAATAATGAAGCATGTATGGACATTAAGTAGATGGATGGATGGATGGACGGACGGACGGACGGATGGATGGTAAAATGGATGGATGGATGGATGGACGGATGGATGGATGGACGGATGGATGGATGGTAAAATGGATGGATGGATGGATGGATGGATGGATGGTAAAATGGATGTATGGATGGATGGTAAAATGGATGTATGGATGGATGGATGGATGGATGGGTGGGTGGGTGGTTGGATGGATGGGTGGGTGGGTGGGTGGGTGGATGGATGGATGGATGGATGGATGGATGGATGGATGGATGGATGGAAATTGGAATTGGAAAATAGATGAATTTCTAGAAGAATGAATGACTGGTTGAAACAAAATGTAACAGTGTTCTTACCTTTTACTTCTTTCAGTTGGTATTCTTGATACTTATTTTTGGTCTCAAGCAAAGCAAGGGTGGCATCTCTGACAGCAGTTCTAAACACCTCTGACTAAATAGCATCAAATGCAACATGATGAGCTTTCATGTTTCTTACAAATGGATTGCGTTTCTTTGTATAAATGTTGTGTTTGTGATACCTGTGTCCAAGCTTTTCCCCTCAAAGTTGGGTTTCCTGTGTTAGCTGTATATTTTATCTATATTGTTTGGGTTACCTGTGTCCAAGCTTTTCCCCTCAAAGTTGGGTTTCCTGTGTTAGCTCTATATTTTATCTATATTGTTTGGGTTACCTGTGTCCAAGCTTTTCCCCTCAAGGTTGGGTTTCCTGTGTTAGCTCTACATTTCATCTATATTGTTTGGGTTACCTGTGTCCAATTTTTCTCTAAAGGTTGGGTTTCCCGTGTTAGCTCTATATTTTATCTATATTGTTTGGGTTACCTGTGTCCAATTTTTCTCTAAAGATTGGGTTTCCTGTGTTAGCTCTACATTTCATCTATATTGTTTGGGTTACCTGTGTCCGATTTTTCTCTAAAGGTTGGGTTTCTCGTGTTAGCTCTATATTTTATCTATATTGTTTGGGTTACCTGTGTCCAATTTTTCTCTAAAGATTGGGTTTCTTGTGTTAGCTCTACATTTCATCTATATTGTTTGGGTTACCTGTGTCTGATTTTTCTCTAAAGGTTGGGTTTCCTGTGTTAGCTCTATATTTTATCTCTATTGTCTGGGTTTCCTGTGTTAGCTCTAGTGAGGGGGGGTGGGGGTCAGAAGAGGTCTACTCCTATGATGTGGATTTGGACCAATAATATTATTAAAAGAATAATTAGTGTGACCTAACAGGAACTTACATCACTGACGCACCAATCCCTGACCATAGAGAGAACAGGTATCATACGTAGCTGAAGAGTAAATGCCGATTCCCATTCTGGATCTGATTCAATGTGCTGCCCTACCTTTCTGGTTACCATATCCATGCCCTATGCACAAACAAATGAACATCAATTAACATATTATTCCCTTGAGAATAATTCTTTTTTTTTTGCTCATGCAAGAAAAGTTTTATCTAATATGGATGAAACCCCCAAAAAAGAAAACTATTCCCAAGTGAGCATCTTCCAATGGAACATGTGCAATAGAAATATTAAGAAATATTAAGTTTACTACTGGAGAACTGCCAAAAGTAAGAGGGTTCTTACACTATGCCTCTAAAGAAAAATGCTTGAGAATAATAAGAGGCAGCATAAATCTTGATTATACCTGCATATTCTTTAGAAGAGTAAAAAACAATTCTAGGAAATTAAAAAACTTCTGACGAAGATCATCAGTCCAGGCGATAGGTCTGTGCTGAAGGACGTATCTAGAAACACACATAAGAAAAAGTAGTCAAAATAGAGAAAGTGGGAATAAAATGAAAAGAAATTGTTAGTGAATAAAAGGAATGAAGGAATTTTACTCACTTGAGGTCCAGTAAGACATACTGCGCACGGCCTAATGGTTGAAATGGTCCATGGAACTCATAAGTGCCACTGTTGCCTTTGAATTTTTTGGGAAAAAAATAAAATTATGAACTTTATGAGCTCATTTAATGATCACCTTGGAATATCAGAAAATTGGGTCATAACTAGAGTTGGTCATAGTTTATTTGGTTGTATACAAAGTTTCGGTAGTTTATAAATACCATTTCTTTTGGATTCTAGTTCTTCCATGAATGTCTTGAGGATGACAATCAAGATATCATGTTCAAGTACAAGCATCCTCGCCTGAAATAGAATAGAAGGGAAATGAAAAAAGGATGAATGGGAAATGATACTGAAATGAGCCTGCGCTTATTTATTAAGTCTTTCATCCATTGCTAAATGTGGTCATTTTACTCAGTCATTTATTTATTTATACATTTATTAAACTGCCATCCCTCTGTGTATCTTATTTATCTTCTCATCCATCCATCCATCCATCTAACCATCCATCCATCCATCCATCCATCCATCCATCCATCCATCCATCCATTCATTCATACATCAATCCATGCATCATCCATCCATCCATCTAACCATGCATCAATGCATCATCCATCCATCCATCCATCTAACCATCCATCTAACCATGCATCCATGCATCCATCCATCTATCCATCCACCCACCCATCCATTCATCCATCCATCCATCCTCCCACCCATCCACCCACCCACCCACCCACCCACCCATCCATCCATCCATCCATCCATTCATTCTTTTATCCATCCATTCATTCTTTCATCAATCCATTCTTTCTTTCTTTCATCCATCCATTCAAAATGTTAAGCTACTTACCAGTGTTGGTACAGTGAATATTTGAACTGAAAACGATGTGGCCTAAAAACAAACAAAGTCTTAGAAAATCAAAACAATATGACACTGAGTTGAAACAAATTATCAATAAAATTAGATTTTTTAAGATGAGTTCAATAGATATACTTACAGATACAGAATGCTCATGGTCATCTGCTACAAATTCAGTCATTAATTTCTTATAATTCTGAAAAAGATCAAAATATTTTGAAGCAACTGAAAATGTGAATATATCAAAGAAAACAGCCATTGCCATGCATCGATTGAGACAATAGTCATTACAGGGACTATACTAAAAAAAAGCACTTGTGCCAAGCTATAAGATTTGAGACATTAATAAAGTTTATTATTATTATTATTAATATAGACTACCATCAATCAAATAAACTGTTAGAGTATGTAAGTTCCAACCTTTTTTTGACCTAATGGCAGAGCTTTCAATATTTTTTGGAGTAAGTGGTTATTCTCAAATATTAAGGGGCAATAAATGGAATTTTAGACCCCTTTTTTATTAATTATGTGTACTATTAAGTCGAAAATAGCCAGCAGTTTAGGCAGAAGTATCCGGCGATAAATTGCCGGTTGCCGCCTTCTATTGAAAGCTCTGCTAATGGTTGATTTGATTGATGGCAGTCTATTGTCTGGTTTCCCTGTTGCGAGTGTTGTCTCGATCAGCTGATAACAATCAAAACAGTTGTTATTGATACCTTAGTGAAGTGTATTGCAAACAATTTCTTTCCTTCAGAATCCAACAGCATTCTTGAATAAAAGAAAAACAAGTTGAGGCTTAACAAGTTAAAAGCTAAATTTGCACTTTTTTATTTTGACATAAATTTATGTCCAGCAATATGCCTGAAGTGAGATGACGTTTTACCCCCGACTCTATACCATAATAGTTTTTAAAATTCTTTCATATTAAAATTTTTGATTCCTTAGAGAATACTGGAACAATAGTCATAATTAAAGAACAAAAGCAATGTGAAAAGGATTATGGTCTAGATACGGGGGTAAAACATCATCTTGCATCAGACTTATCACAAATATTTCTCATGGTGAAGCAATTTGGGATGGACATAAATTTATTTCGCTCAATAAAATTTAAAAGCATCTCAAAAATACATATTGGGAAATAGCCATGATGAAATTTGGTTCATGAAATCCAACCAAATTGTCCAAAAACATTTTCATCATAATGAAATGAGAGATAAGAGCAAATATATTTTTTAACTCGTTACTTGTAAAGGCTGTCTTGTGAAAAAGGTTTTTTCATTGTAACAAAGTAAAGAGAGACTTACGAATTCATAAAGACTTTGTGAGTGTTTGTTCTTGCAGCTAAAAAGAAGTAAATACTAATATAAGTAATCCACAAAAAATAGAAAAGAGTTTTTCTTTCAAAAACTATTGACTAAAAGCTTAACAAGAATCATGGACCTTTCATGGAATAAATGATTTTTTGCCACATAGCCTCACAATCAAGTGCTACACGATCAGAATAAGGTGACACAAGGTTTAACAGGTTCTTATCCTCATTGGAATAAACAAGTTGCCGTGTGATCAACGTCCACTTAATCCTCACTTGGGGAGGGGTGGGGATGACAAAAAGAACGCCAAACAAACAAAAAGAATGCGTTTATTGATAGAATGAAAAGTACGTTTTTACTAGAGCTTGATTTTAAAGTGAAATGTTTTTGTCAACATTTCTTACTTTTCCATAGTTTTGCATCTTCTTGGAATACTTTGTCCAGCAAGCATTCTTGATTAGATTGTGTCTCCACAACAATTTCACACAGTAATCGTCTTAGACCATCTGAAAAAAAATTGGTAGACACAAAAAATTTGAGAAATCCATTTTGGGTTCCCTGTGGTAACAATCAACAGGAAGCCCAAAGCATACTGTATTCTATACCTGAATGTGAGGTGATTTTGTTAATCCATCCCAAGAGGCGCAACACAAATAACTGGTGTGCAACAACTTTGTGATGCATTACTCTGCATTTAAGAGGAGAACGACCAGGACTAGAAGTTCCTCTCTGTGAAAAAAAAATTTATAGAGCAATCTATTAGGGCCAACCTTTAATCTAATACAATTTAAAGATATACATGTTTTTTCCTGCCTCTTAGACTGTGAGCGGTCCCACTTTTCCTCCAGACTCATTTAAAGACTGAGGTTCCATTTGGCTAATTCAGATCTCCACGCACGTCCACAGGAATCCCACAACACTCATCTTTACTGAGTCTGGAAGGAAAATTGGGACCCCTCCCAGTTTACCTGCCGCTACTGTATATTGATATATTTCTCTATTGTATCCTTTTACTGTCTCTCTACTTTGATCTGCTTTAACTAGTTTTTACCTCTATTACATTTCTTGAGGTTTCACATATTTCTTTTTGGCCAACTCTAACTGGTGAACGGCCCTTGAAATAAAATTGAAAATATATTGTAAATTGAGTATCAGTAGCATCGTACAATTTCCATAACACAACCAATAATTCAGCACAAGACATCTGGGTTTTTTGCCCCAAATCAAATTTCCAACTTTTGACATTACATTTTTTCTCAATAAAAGCTTAAAACCCAGACATCTTTGGCTGACTTGTTCACCTAATTATAAATATTATTATGAGAATAGGTGTAAAGTGACAAGCATAGAAAGACAATACAAAGGCGATGTGGTATACAGTACCTCTCTATCCACTACGTTGGCATATGCTAAAGCCATCTCTCGGTCACATTGCGGTATGGCATCTGTCAGTGTTAAGATGACCTAGAGGAAAAAAATATAACAAAGAATGTGTAGTTCCAGCAGAATATCCATACCCCCACCATGGAGGGAATTTGTAAAAGGACCCCTCTACCCCAGTGAAACTCCAATTTTCTTTCTCTGCCCCCCTCCCCTCCAGAATTTCTAATTCCCTCCGTGATTGGGGTACAGATGTTTTATGGAACTACGTAACACACCTTATGCATTCATTACAGTATTTAAAAACTACATGTAGCATATTCAAATTTTAGTTACCTCTTCATATGTGTGTACTTCATCATTAAATAACATGGTGACAAATGTATCTTCATGGCACCTGCATTTAATAATAAGTTAATAAATATAATAGGACGTTTGCACAATGGTGTCATTGACCTCTACTACCAGACTCCCTTGCACGCTTTCTTTTGTTCAGTTAATTAGCACCAATTGTCTTACTATTCTTACTAGGGAATACAAATTTAAAAAAAAAGAAAATTCGCAAAGCACCTTGGTAGTGGGAGTCAAATGACGCCATCATGCAACCGTCCTATCATAACAGATAACAAAACTTTTGTTGGGTTCCCTGTGATACCAGTAACCCAGGAAGCCCAAATAATAAACCAATTTCTACTTTAAAATTAGTCAAAAATGCCAATCAATCAACACATTTTATAATTGTATTCTTACTTTATGTCATGCAGAGTGCTGGGTAGAGATTTATTCTGGTCCCAACAAACCATTTGTACGCAATGCTCTAATGCTGTCTTGTACAAGAGTTTTGCTCTGTTCACCATGTCTGGAGATAATTTGTCAACAGGATTCTGTAATAAAAGATGATTTAAGAGAAAAATTTAATGCTAACCTGTTTTAGGGAGTGTGAACTCTGGTTGCTCGTTTCATGTTTTCTTGAGAAAAAAGTGTCTACAGGATAGCATTATTGCATGTATGTTTCAACTTAAATCACAACATTTATTCCAAGAAGATATAACTAGTTAAAAACTAGTGTGAGCTGCGTCGGCGTTTCTAATGAAACAGTAATGATGAAAAGGTAAATTATACACCGTCAACGAAGGACTAGCGTCCGAAACGTCTGTAAGTTTTTTCATCTTTTTCACTGTGTATAATTTACCTTTTCATCATTAACATTTATTCCAGGTTTTTAATGTTCTTTTATATTTTATCATTACTCTGAAACAACCTCTGGGCTGATCTAAGTTAGGGCATGGCTAACTCACAGATTGAACCCTGAAACAACCTCTGGGCTGATCTAAGTCAGGGCATGACTAACTCACAGATTGAACCCTGAAACAACCTCTGGGCTGATCTAAGTCAGGGCATGGCGAACTCACAGATTGAACCCTGAAACAAGCTCTGGGCTGATCTAAGTCAGGGCATGGCGAACTCACAAATCAAACCCTGAAACAGCCTCTGGGCTGATCAAAGTCAGGGCATGGCGAACTCACAGATCAAGCCCTGAATAACACCGGCTATCTTTTGTCACATTACCTCTTCATTATCCAAGTCGGTGCTTGGTTTATGAAGATCACATGATGGTCCTTGCTTCCACGCCTCTGGATCACCACAGTCACAAAACCCACTCCCAAACGATGTATTCATCTGCGACAAAAGATATCAAGATAAATATAACCATAAATAATAATTATGGCTGGGTTTAATTTCTGTATACGGGGATTAAATTCATTTTCAAAGTTACGAGAAAAAATTTAAAGTTTCCAGCAATTTTTTGAGTGATAGACATGACAGGGGAAAAAACGAATGGATATCAGAAAAATGTGACCTGATTTATTTTTTAGTAGCAAAATAGAAAATTAATGAGCATTTTCTGGGCTAAAGATAATAACTGGTCAATCAATCGGCAGTCATGATCACCAGCCAAATTAGTTTTAGCTTGGTCAAGCCTTATTTCTGCTCAACATTACCGGTCAAAATGACCAGCAAGGCAAAGATTTGACTGGACAAGTCTTACTGGTCGTTATTCGTAGCTGGATTTAGCTATTTTGTTTTGTGTGAGTTTTGAACCCTATTTTATATATTTAATTTCTGCATGAATATTCATGTAATTTGCGGGGGGGGGAAAATTTAAGAATGAGTGACAATTGGTAGCTTTTGTTGAAGTAAACTGAAAGATAATTAATAATAATAATAATAAATAATCTTTATTGAGGTTATCGCTGTCACCATAAGGTGATTTACAAGAGAGACCTCTAAAATAAATATATAACAAAAAAGAAAAATGAAGACTAAAATATAAATATATAAAAATAACAAAAATGTAAATTTACAAATAATGACAATGTTAGAATGCAGACACTAAATGTGTGCAACACAGAAGCTAGGCATATTACCACTGAACTTTACAGTGCTCAGTAGCAATAGAGCAGAGTGTTGCACACATTCAGTGTCCGCATATCAAATAGTCAAATATTAAAAATAGATATTATATATGAGATATGAATAGGATTAATTAAAAATTATTAGTGTCGATATTAAAAACTATTTAAATTTCTTAAAGCTCTTTTAAAACTAGCTAATGATGGGCTTTGTCTAATTGATAAGTCTAATTCATTCCAGTCGTTTGAGGCAAAATTTGTCGATGTCCAGTGACCCCAGTTTCTAGTAGAAGCACTCTTACGGATATTGTTCTTAGATCTAGTGTTATAATTGTGTATGTCTTTATTAAATACTAAGTTAAAACGATGTGAAAATAAATCATTTAAACATTTATAAAGAAAAGTTGCCCTATGCCCTATGATATTGCATAAGATCTAGCTGAACCCATTTCACCACATCCTGTTGTCTGAAAAAAAATTTTCCAGTGTATATCTGACTTGTACTAGTATCTTGAGTTTAATATGGTATAATAAGAATATAAAGGTTGGTTTCACTGACCTTATACTGATGGTCTTTGTGGATGCTCTTTTGAAAACAGTCAATACAAAGCACACAAGTTCCATCATAACCGCAGTCTCTGCAACCCCAAAATGACAATTTTATCAATAACTTAATATTGAAATAATAATATAATAATAATAATAATATTGAAACACAGATTTTATCTTTTCATGTTGAGATTATCTTACTCGCTCACTGCACTCTCTTGTATAAGATAGCACCTCAACACTTGAAGATAGAATCATTACTTGTTTGCATAGCTGGTACCTTGGTTGAATTTAACACATTTAAGAAAAAAATTGCTAATAAAATTTTTATATAAATAACACTTATTGAATACATTACAATTCAATCAAGTGGAAGAAGAGCGCTCCATGGAAACCATGCTAAACCCCATTCATTATTGTAATTAAATATCCTAAAAGTGGAGTTTAAATATAAATTATATCACAATGGAAAAGACATTTTGTTTACATCATAAAATAACAGAATTTACTCCACATATTTTGTTAAAACAATTACAAAACTTAAAAACAAATTTCTAATAGATAATCTTTTTCTAATGATGTTTAACTTATAATTAGTAAACAAATATAGTTAATATTTATCACATCTTTTTATAAAACTATTTCTGATAAAATTTTAATTTCAACAAAAGCTATAAATGCATAGTTTCGAAAATATTCCTATTAGGTACTAATATACTTTACCTGCAAGAGAAAGTCGGGTCTCCATATTTAAACATTTTCCCGCACAACTGAGGTGGCTTATTCAAGCTTTGCAGTTTTTCCAACCCGGTTGAAGGTTCTTCACCCAACAAGAAATACTCCAACACGTTTAATATCGTCTCCTGACATAATTCTTCCTTTACATTAACTTTCAATGTCTGTGCATTAGTAACTTCGAAGCAAGGAAAGACTTTGTCCGAGAGTAGTTGGAAAAATAACTTTTTAAAAACGTCAGGGTCGTTGGTCGTGGCTTGGTTCACGGTTCGCAGCCATTCCTTGGCTAAGCAGGCTTCTCTAGAGTCTGCTGCCATAAAAGGCACCACTTCCATCTCTTCGTCGCTCATTTGTGCTGCGTCCTGGTTATTTCTTCAACAAGAAGTCGGTATCCATAAGGACAAAGCTGCAGAAGTTGAGGAATATAATGACTTTTATTTTATATTACGTAGACTCAAAATGGCGTCGAAACTGGAATTTGTTGGGGTGGGGGTACTCCGCTGACAAGGTCAGCATTCCTCACATTTATTTATTTATTTTTTCATTCCCATTTTCTCGAATTCATTTACTAAATAATTAAGTCACCCAAGTATTCATACCTCTTGTAAGTCTTTGGTAGAAATAAAGAAATATAATAATGGGACACTACGGGAAAATGCCAAAGTAACCAACGGGGATAATATTTTTTTGTTTTTAACCTAAATGTGACTTTTCTCTTTGGTAAATTTGAGTAAAAAATCCATATGTATATATATATGAATGAAAACAATTTATTAAGGATTGAAAAATATTAAAGACAAGGAAAAAGGGAATGGGTATGGAGTTTCTGTGACCTAATGCTACCCAGGCCTTCTCTACCCATTACCGCTGACCGGGTAAATAGAATCATAACGATAACTCACTAAAAGAATCAAACTTGTGAATGAATGATTCTATGAATATAGAAATCGTGAAGTTACACGATCACCCCGAGCTAATACAGGATGTAGTCAAGATACTTAATCTTGAATGGCCAAGGAGTGAAAGTGCGAGGTAAATACTTGCAAAACCATCCAAGGAGCGAGAGGAAACTTTGGTGAAAACTTCAACACTCCCCTTATCATATGAATATGTTTTTTAATCACAGGATACATAGCCTCAAAGATTCTGGAGATGATCTACCATGTTCATTATTGCTGGTTCATAAATATGATAATAAAAATTTGGCTGTCATTGGACACAACAAAATATCAAAAGTCCATGGAAATATAAAATCGGTGTTCATAGAAAATGGTAAGTGAGATGGTATGTAGCTGGATGGATGTTGAAAAAATTACTTCTCACGTGTTTATTTTATGTATTTTTAGTTATTGTAGAGAAAACAAAAAGAGGATTTGGTCTTGGAAAGAAGCTTATGGAACTCACAGAACTTTATGTGTCCAAGTAATGAAGAATTGTGATTTAAAAATTAAAATGGAAAATTTAAAGAGATTTTTGTTACTTTTAGGATAATATTTTGCAATATTAATATTTATTTCCATTGTTTATTGCCAAAGGTTAGGATACCAAGATATTTATTTAAGCACTCATGACAAGTGTAAATTCTATGAATGCCTTGGATATGTATATTGTTCTCCAGTATCTCCAGTAAGAGGAAATGCAAAACTGCTGACACCAGAACAGGTATAGTTAGAGAAATGTGTGCACAGCTTATTTCCCTTTTAGCAGAGCCTCCCTCATTGGTGATTCTTGGCAGAGAAAATGGGAAAACCAGTTTCAGAACTTTTTTGGTTTGTTGATGGTTGTGGATGGCATTATATCAAAGAAAATGGCCTAGGCCAGCAGAGTCTCCCATATTCTCTAACTAGAATCACAAACGAGGGAGACTCTGTTAGCAGTTTATATTCCTTAAAAACATATACTCTCCAGGTGTGTTCCCCAAACCTCAGAAAACTGCCATTACTCTGTGGGGAAGGAACAAATATGTTGTTGAAATATATATTGAAAGAGAGCCAATTGAGAGATCTGGTTAAGATAATGCCAGTTTGAAAAGAGATGCACTAAGTTAATATTATCTAATAGTTTTCAGCACTTCAAGTCCATTTTGGTGAACAAAATGAACAGGATTCTAAAGGAGACAGGGAATTGCTTCCACAACAATTACAAGATGAAAAGCATCCACTACTCCAACAACCAGTGAGAAATAAAGAAGTAGAAATACAAAGGCAAAATAAAAATACTTCAGAGAATAGTCAAAAGTGGATGAATGAAAAGCCTCAATCAGCAGAGCCGCCGCCTCCTCCTCCTCCTCCCCCTCATCCACCAAGTTTACCGGTAGGAAAAGATTCATCCAGTAAATATGGATCTGAGAAGCAATTCTGGATGGTTAAACATCTAGAATAGATAAGTGTATTTAAAATATCCTGTTATAAAGTAATTAAATTATCTAGAAAACTGGTAAAATAACTTTTTCTTATGATTGTACATATTTTTGCTATGTTTAATAAATTTTCTTTTACTGATTCTTTTTTTTTTCTTTCAAATCTCTTAGTATTCATTTTTCATTTATCAATTTAATTAACATCTATAAATTTAAATATAAAAATTTCACAATTTTATTATGACATCATAATTATTATTAGGCAATTACTTAATGCTGTGGGTTCATAGTATACAGAACAGAGGCTTCAAATATGGTAAGCCGTTTTCTGTTTGGGCAATGACATAAGAAGGGGAATGTTTGGGGGTATTACGAAAACAGCATAGATGCCAAAAATCAAAAAATTGTTAATCAGTTTCGATCATATGAAACATACTGCCAAAAAAACGTCATTTTTTCACTTCGAAAAGCCACTGTATATCAATCAGCTATCCCAGCATACTCGTTTTGATAATTTATATATTTACTGGAGTATTTTAACCGGCTAAAAATTACTTGCTTTGATAATTTTTACGATCAAAAATATTTTCAGGAAAGGTGATAGGTGAGATAACCCGTGGACGTGTTACATGTAATCCATAAGTCTTCCTGTTACGTGCAAGTCTGAAAGCGTCTGAAATACGTAAATATCACGTGCAGGAATATTCCCGCACAAAAGACCGCGTGAACCTGGATCAGAATACAGGGCGTACAACCAAACGAGACGTCACAATCATTACGTCATTTTCATTCATCCTGATTGGATGATTTCGCCATGGTTACGCGTTTTTCTTGAACGTGATTGGTTGGAAAAACCGGTTTTAACTGGTTTTGTGTGGTACGACACAAATAAGTTTGTTGCGTTCAAACGCATAGTTCAGTGTTTTGGGGGATCTAGAAGAGGTTAGTAACGACGTATTACATTTTTTCGTATAAAAAGAAATTATTTTGCGATTCACTCGCAAATTTTCTACATATACATCAAATTTATAAAAAGTCACTTGCTAAAGAACTAGAGAAACAAATTCTAGTTTTTTACTAGTGTAGAAGGACCCAAGCGTTAGATGTAAAGACGGATTTCAACGTGTTCAACCGAAAATAAGAAGCGAGAAGTTGTTAGGAAAAGAAAAAATCGATCTTACAAGGATTTTGAATTTGTTCTTGCCTTAAAGGATCTTCTCCATTCACTCGCAAGTTGGTGGCTTTGGACTTCAAGTCGACGCGAAAAGGAGCGGCTAATGAACCAGTAAGCGAAGTATCTTTAAAAAAATTGAGGTTATAAGTTAGTTTTACCTTAAACCTCAGTTAGTCATCGCCAGTTTATAACAAATTCAGTCAAACTTTGAGTTTTACATTGCGTAGTCGACTTAAAATTTCAAAATGTGTGGCGGAATGAGAAGCGAAACAGTGAAGCGAATCAAACATGGACGCTATTCCGAGTCAGACAAAGAACTTTGGTCTATTCTTTCTGCTTCTTTAGAGAAAAAAAGAGTTATCAAAAGAAAAAGGTCCATGGATTTCTATCGGGCAGCAGTGCTTCAATTTTCAGTCCAAAAGCTTAATGACGAAATAACTGAGAGATGTAATAGGAAGGCGAAAAGACAACGAAAAAGAGAGCGTTATGAGTGGCACGACGGATCCAATGGCGTCGACTGGAACATGAAAAACACTCAAAAGGATGACGACGATCTACTAGGTATTGATGACTTTTTTCGAAAACTTAGTAAATGGAAACCAGACAATTCGTCCACAGAAACAGATTTAGTGCTTTCTAAGGAAGTATCAGGAATGGATCTATCAAAATAAACTGCGAAGGAACAAAAATGCTGTCTAAGCAAAAAGTTGTTTGGCTAGTAGGGAGTATTTTATTCGAGTGAATGATCAAAAATAATTTATGAATTAGGTAGTTTTAAAAAGTATTTAAATTTTTGTATGCTATGTAAATTTCTAAGAAAAGTTTTATATTGTAAATATATGTAAAGGTTTTATAAATATGGTGGTATATATTGCAATTAACCAAATCTACCGAAATCCCAGTTATATGGAATCCTGGAGCAGAATATTGGAAATGTGGTTAATGAATAATTAATTACATTAAAAAATTTTATAATGTAGAATTTCAAGTTTATATTTCTTGCATTTTTTCCTCAGAGTGAAATGCTTTGTGATGCGATTTAAATGAGAATGTGCTGGTTCATCAGATGAGCAATTCTCTTGACGGCATGTAAGTTGTCAAATATCAGTTTGAAACTGGTCTGACTGAAATTGCCATCATCGAGGGGAATCACTAAAAACATGTTTCTTACATACACACAGTTGGTGGTCATTCCAAGTTAAAGTCAAGCCAGAGATCTGAAGATGGATAGTCTGAGATGTGTCTTAATGCGAAAAGGCTTGTAGTATTATGATCAGGAGTACAAAGAAGTTGGAATGTTAGCTTAATAGTAGAGCACTCAACCCTTGCAAATTGGGATTTGAAACTTTAGATTTGGTCAGCTCTGTGCTGCATTTGCTTCATTAGAAACTGTGGGAGGAAATACTACTATACTATAGAGTAAGATCATGTAGTTTGCCAAACGCATGTGCTACACTTAAGATTTTAGTGTCTGTGCCTGTCCAGAAGAAAGCTGGGTCAAGTTCTCAAGTAAAAGGCAAGAAATAAGCTGTTATCTTTAAAGTAATTTAATCTTCCTACTTTACATTATTATTCTATATATCATTTTAGCTTTTATAGCTGTATATCTCTATGCATTTGGGTTTTTTGGGGAGATGGTATTTTTTATTTTTCTTTGAAGATAGCAAAGACCAAGAGAAAGTTTCCTCTGACAGAATCAGAACATCTAAAGTTCAGGTTACATAAAACCTTCAATCTCAAAATCATAATTTATTTCTGTTAATTAGTAAATTGTGTAGGCGATATGTATACTTTGCTTGGAATTTCAGTTTAGGTGTGTACGAGAAATGTTAAGGAACTGGTAAATAAGTCATCCATAAAAGTCCTGTTAAACCACTTCATCGAGAAGGTAGATGAATTAAGCTGTCATACTTGAGATCCAAATTCTCTACGTAATTTTTTATGCATTCAAAACATTCATTTAGTAGAAGGGGTATGATATTCGGGTAGATCTGGGTTGTATGTTTTATTCATCTTTCAGGATGAATGGTAAATTCTCTTCCGCTGGTTACCATGGAGTTGCATATCTAACATTTTTTCACGATTGTGGTATGACTGTTAAATTTAACAAAAATAATGGTTAAACTTTATTTATTATAATATATTATTTTGTGGAATTTATTAGTAATTAATCTGAACTTAATCATAAATTAAAGCTTATAAAGGCATATTATTCATAGGTTAGGGTTTTGTATGTATATATTTTGCTTTTATTTCTTAAAGGCGTTGCTCCGAACTTGTTGCCGGCTAATTTCCAGTTGAGGCTCGATTGCATATCAAGGCTTCCCTTGAGCATTCGTTCTACTGCGAAGATTATCAATAATGCCATGCGATCTCTATGTAAAGCAAGTGGTCACTCCAACTCTAAGCCTTCTGGTACAATTCATTTCTACATATTCAAACAAAGCCATCTCTCTGGTGGTCCAAACAAATTGGTTCAGCTGCAGACATTCGTTCCACCTCATCAGACAGAAATTTTCGAAAGGTAACCATTTGACCTTGATTTTTTGTCGCAAAAGTGGTCTTTTTGATTTGCCAGATTTAGCAAAACTTGTTCACAAGAAAACATGATCCATTTTCATGAAGCATTGGTTTTAAGTATCCAGTCTAAATTCAAGTTCGTAGTTTTCTAAAAGGAGTTTGGTAAGCTCATTTTCATTTTTTGATGCTAAAGTAGTGTGGCCCATAAGGCTACTTTGTAGGTATGTGTTTCTGTTTTTCTTTCCAGCAGTGCAATCCGTTAATTGCTATAAAGTTGGTCAATTCTAAATCTGAAACAAGCATATTGCAAGAGACATAAGGCAAGCTCTTCCATTTCCTTGAATGATAAGTGCAGCGAATAAGGCAAGCATCTTCTTCATGATTGGCAAGTTTTTATGCAGAGGTAATGCTGCTCCGTGTTCGTTTATGATTCCCAATCAAGTCTTACAGCTTATTAAGCATACTCCATTCCCAAGTATCGACATGGTAGTTCAATCTTTCTAACCAAAAATGAAATTCAGCAAAAGACAAGCCACCAAAATAAAGTTACTAGTTTCTGCTCGTTCCTTGTTGCGGTATTTTTGTTTGGTCTATACTTACAGGACATGATTGAGATGACTTCATATCTAGATACAGACTGATAAATTCTGCCTTTTGAGGAATCACCGAGACTGTACGTAAATCTGACTTTATAAAAATCAATGACACTCGCTTTTTGTGCACAACGCATGTTTCCTATCAGTTGCATTGACAGCATTACCAAGAGTCTTAAGAGCCGCAGTTCAATGATGAGCGAAAGACAAGGTAAATTTTGAAGTTTCTTTGCATAGAAAATTGGTCTTTTCAAATTTTTAGCAGAACTGTTTTGGCAAGTACAGTTTTCAAAGTTGGTACGACAAAACGTGGTGTCTAAAATGCGTTTATAATAGCAAGTTTTCCTTCCATGAAGAGGTTTTCAAAGTAACTTTTCTACCAGAGTTTGGTAAGCTAAAGGATTTTGCATATAATTATGTTGGTGACATTGGCCATTATAGTTGTCCGTGGGTATGTGTTCTATTTTCCTATTTGCCAGGTTATTTGAAGCATTTGTTTCTGGACTTTATAAAGTACAAAAGACAAGAAATTGGACTAAAGAGTAACGAGTGCACTATGCAGAAATATGTAGAAAAGTTCAGAGGGGACTAAAGAAAAGTAGAAAGAGTACGCACATAACTAGCGATTTCTCCAAAACATCGAGTCAGTGAGAGGGTTAACATACAAGGCAAAAGCAATGAGTATAAACACCCAAGATAGCCAGATTGAATCCCTAACTTTGAGCAGAGAGTGCAAAATCGTAAAGCTAGCTTCAGGGGTGGTCCTTAGCCGTCAATCCATGGTAGTTTGAATGAAGTGTAGCATTGCCTAAAGCAGAGGTTCCAAGGTAGTCGGTCATTCAGTAGTTGTTAACATGTCAGTGGTGGTTGCATATTCTACTCATCTTCGCTAACAGGACTAGCTCGTGTCTGTGACTGTCTGCTGTCCTCGACTCGTAGTCATCAGTACAGTGATTGAGTGGATTCGCTTGAGTGAGTCGGTTGTCCACCGGTAAGCATACTTGTCCAGCTTTTGTTTCCATACAATGCCTTGTTGCCTTCAATTCAATCTGCAGTGTGTCAAAGCATGTGGTGATTAGGACAAAAAATTCATGTTGAGAGTAGGCGATGGAGTTTGCAATCCACTTTTGAAAAAGCAGAGTAAAAAGCCAGTTGCACACTACTAAGGAATTGTTTCTGCCACAGTGCATGGAAGTTTGGTGAGCTAAATTTTTAAAATATGTTTCTGAACTTGTCGTTTTGACCCTTTGGGTCCATTTTGTAGGCACATGTTTTTCCTTTTTTTACAGCAAATGCATATGGGCTTATCGCAGCATTGAGGCCAGAAAATAGTGTCCGTGTGACTTACATGCTTAGTTCCTCTGAACCGATCCATTTATAAAGGAGAGACATAGTCAAGGTTATGAGAGATTGGTGGCTAAGTTAGAAGCATGCAGTGCATCCTCCAGATGAAATGAGCAATAAAGAACTCGGAGAGAGTAGAGAGATGCAGGTTTTGGCTTTCAATTACTGATCAGTCATTAAGGTGAAATCATCTCATTCCAGTTAAACTGCAGTCTTTCATTTGCGTTATTGGCCTAGTTAATCCTTTTGCAAGGTAACAGGTAAACTTTAAACTTTTACATATAATATTTATTTTTGTTTTTGTTTTAAATGTACTCATTTTCTGTAGTGCACTAAACCTTAAATGTTTTAAAATCATAACCATAACTACTAGAACTTCACATAAGTGTTAGGATGTCGATTTTATTGTGGTGTTACTATTTAGTTTAATTTTTCATTCTAATTAATAGCATACTTAAACATGCACACATGTATCAGTGTTTGTGGAAGTGAACATATTTTTGAGTAGTTTTAGTATTAACTGTGTTGTTGAAGATCACATAGTTTTAATGTAAACTATTTTTTTGTGATAAGATTTTATGACCCTCGGGGGTCTTCGTAGGCATGTTTTCTTTTTTTCTTTTTTAACAGCAAGAGCATTATGGCATTCATTAATCTACATAAGCATCCAGCATCTGTAGTGCGAAAAGCAAGAATCGACTAAAGTAACCTAAACCATTGTATGTCCTAACAAAACGGTAGAAAAGTAACACTAAGTAAGATTGCCAATATGCTTCCCTATTAACTGTTCATTGCAAGCGAGAGCAGTGGGTATTGCTAACGAGAAACTCTGTTGATGTTCCTGTCTGGGTGTAACCATTTCCTTTGTTCAAGTGTGGCACCATCGTTCATTGTTTTGTAGTACTTTGGCTGTTCGTAATGGGAGCATGAGCAGTGGTAACCACATAAAGTTCCATCCAAGTGTAAGCACAAGTATAGTTCTTTCGTCCTTCACAAGCATTGCATAACACCTATTGTATCCTGTAAACCTAAAGTGACGAGGTAGCAACTAGATTGCAAGTGTATCGAATGTACATTATTTGTATCCTGTAAACCTAAAGTGACGAGGTAGCAACTAGATTGCAAGCGTATTGAATGTGCATCATTTGTCCGTTTTGTGGTGTATCTTTATTTGGTCTTTACTAACAGGACAAGTCTAAAACGACATGGCCGTCTAAACCTTTGGATATAATAACTGATGTCTAACATTTTGGATCTGCTATGCGTATCACTTGTAAGCATTCTGTTTTAAACTTTCGACTTTAAGTTTGTATGCAACATGTTGTTACTATGCATTAAATCTGCAGTTGCCTAAAAGCACAACTAAAGACTAATTTAAATCAAACCATTTCAACAAACGTATTGAGCAGGTAACCTGTTTTTGACTTCGTGTTTTGTGTGGAAATTCGTACTATTCTTCAAATTAACAGGAAAAAAAGTTCACTGAGTAATCAAATCAAGCAAGCCATTCACTAAATAATCACATCCAGCATTAACCTTAGTGCCATTAAAACACTGAAACGTAACATCCTAAAGGAGTTCGGTAAGACTATATTAATCTTCAATTATTGAATGTAATATTGTAGGACCCTTTGGGTCGTTTGTGGTATATCTATTCTATTGTCTTCACAGCACGTAGAAGTTCCTAAATCTAAAATATTAACGTAACCAGTGGATCTTCAAGCATAGTGGTAACTAGAGACGTAATAACCTTAACAAGATAGAATCTTTGCAAGTTAATAAAGAGAGGATAAAGTATGGCCATGGATCTACAATCAGGGGGCTATTGAATATGGTTATTGAGAGAGTGATACCAGTAGTATATTCCATACTAGTTTGTTCATCATAAGCAACTCGTCTCCCCACAGTAAAGTGATTGTTAAGAGAAGAATCAGTAATGTCTAAACAAGCAAGTAGTGGTAGCCTAGCCTCTTTTACAAGTTATTGTTTCTACTGTTCCATTGGTCCCTCTCCCCTAGCGCAATGTTGGTAGTCCTTTTACGTCTTTACAGAGCATAGAGCCAATTCAAGTTTAAAAGCCATCAAGCTATGTATGAGAAAGCAGGATTTCCGTAAGCAGTAAATCTATTTCTACTATTCCATTGTGTTTCAAGTCCCTCTCCCCTAGTGCAACGTTGGTAGTCCTTTTACGTCTTTACAGAGCATAGAGCCAATGCAAGTTTAAAAGCCATCGAGCTATGTATGAGAAAGCAGGATTTCCGTAAGCAGTAAATCTATTTCTACTATTCCATTGTGTTTCAAGTCCCTCTCCCCTAGTGCAATGTTGGTAGTCCTTTTACGTCTTTACAGAGCATAGAGCCAATTCAAGTTTAAAAGCCATCGAGCTATATATAAGAAAGCAGGATTTCCATAAGCAGTAAATCTATTTCTACTATTCCATTGTGTTTCAAGTCCCTCTCCCCTAGTGCAATGTTGGTAGTCCTTTTACGTCTTTACAGAGCAATAGAGCCAATGCAAGTTTAAAAGCCATCAAGCTATATGTATGAGAAAGCAGGAGTTTCGTAAGCATTTACTTAGTTAATGCTATTCAACATGTGAGACTATTCCATTCGTGTATGAACCCATTTCCCTGTACAACGGTGGTAGTTCTTTTACATCCTTGCAGAAAGTGTAATGAGCAAGAGAGGTTAAGATCCAGCAAGCAGGTAGCCTTTAAATATCAAGCTTTTTCAATCTATTTGTCCTTTGTGGTTTTGTGTCCATATTTTGTCTCCTAAAACAGGACTTTGCAAGTAAAGCATCATTCTACGAATGCGTACTTCGGATCGTAAGCATCATCCTTTGAACTTTGTTTCGTTTTCGTACAACATTGCTGTACTATTAGTTCACAGTATCGTATCAAATAACTACAAGTCTAGAGAATAGAAAAATTCACCTCCTACATTGGCCAGGTAAAATGAATTTCGTTTGATTTTTCTTCGAAACGTGGTGTTCTGTTTGTATTGGCAGCAGTATTTTAAATATGCTTGATAGAGGTCAGCGGATCCATTCATATACGGATTCTTAAAGTCTGGTAAGCTTTTGAAAATTAATTTTTTTGGTTATTTTAATAATTTAGTGGCCCTTTGGGTGTGTGTGTAGGCATGTTTCTACTTTTCTTTTTGTAGCTTTCTGTGTGGAATTTGAATCTGAATCCAGTCTTCACCACATTCATAACATGCAAGCGCTTTGGTTTTGGGTAGGAATCTAAATGGTTGGATGTCTATGGAAAAATGGGAGTCCCAGGCATGAGAGTAGAGAGTAAAGATGGTTAATTTTTACAGTCTAAGTGGGTCATCAGATACAGTACCTCCCTGGATAGAGAAAGGATATAGCAGGTCCCCCACTTCACATACAGTACCTCCCTGGATTAGAGAAAGGAGTAAGATCCCCCACTTCAGATACAGTATGGCATTGGATAGAGAAAGAGCATAGCAGTAGGTCCCCCACTTTGCGTACAGTACCTCCCTGGATAGAGAAAGTATTAGGTCTCTTCTTCAGATGCAGTATGGCCCTGGTTAGAGAATGGATATAGCTGTGGGTCCCCTCTTCAGCTCTTCTATTATAGTACAGCCCCTAGTTAAAGAGTGTTAGCTGTGGCGTCCCCTTCTTTCCTGATGCTAGTGGTCCCTGGTAAAGCAAGAGAATGTAGCCGTGGGTCCCACTCTACAGTACAGGTCAATTTAGTGAGAGTAGCTGTCTGGGTTCCTTAACTGACGCAGTGTTAAATTTAGCTGTGGGTTCCCCTCTTCTAATACAGTACAGCCATCGTAGCTTTGTGTTCCCTAAGTGATGCAGTGTGGCCCTGGTAAAGATAAAGAAGTGTATGTTTGGGTTCCCTTCTGACTGCACCCTTTCATTATTGAGTATGGTGGTCCTAGCTCCCTCATCTCCAGTTCCTTTGCCATCTTCCCTTGTGCAACAGTGGTAGTTCTTTCAACTTTTTACAGAAACTAGTCCCAGGAAACTGATAGTCTGGCCACGTAACACCTAAAAAGATTCAAAACAATCATCTCTAACTCGTAAGCATCTTAAAATTTTGAACATTTTGCAACACGTTGCTACTATGACTTGATTCAACAGTTAGTGAAACTAGACTTCACCAAGAGTTCAGAAAGGTAATGCATTTTCACCTTGTCCGATTCGCCCTGTATTTCTTCATATGTGCTATGGCCTTTGCCTTTGCAGATAATTTATTTCTGATGTCGTCTCTTTGAAGCTGAATGATGTGGTTGCGCAGTAGGGTAAGATATTTTTATAGTTCGATGGTATGCTGTTTTTAGTCTTGCAGAATAACATAACAAAGAATTCATAATTATTATTCTTGAGGTACTTAAAATTATTCTCGATCCAATATGATTGTTATCATACTATAATATTATTAATGCTATATTGTATAATTATGTATGTATATGAGTTCGTACTGTATAATGTAAATACTATAATAGAGTATTATTTATTTGTGTATGTATATAAGTACATGCAGTAACAGAATTGGGGTTGAGTGCTCTAGATAGATAAATCTAGTTAAATACCTAACATAATTCATTAGATAGATAGTAAGGGTGTAGAAGGGATAGGGTTTCTACTCCTCAGATACTGAGAAGCGAGTGTGTCTAAGAACAAGGCTTGCTAGATGTCAAGATCTTCAAGTGAAAAAGGTGAGCAGTTTTCCAGAAATCCAAAGACCTTTCCCCAATCGTCCAAAAACAATGTTTCCAGGTTGAGATTGCCCTTAATGGTTGTCCAACTTGAAAACACTGTAATCACTTGGGAATTTGGAAAAAGTCCTTCATACATTTAAACTGTTAAAAACTCTTTTGTTTACTTTGTAATTGTCAAGGTCTTATTGTTACCTTTTTGTTTATTTAGCCATTTAAATTTACAGTAACGTTTATCACTGTTTTAATTTCACTTTTAATTTTCAGGAGCTGATTACCTTCATGATTTGGCTTTTGTTTTAATTTTGGTTTTTTAATTTTCAGGTCCTTTGAGATAAAGTTAGGCAGTACAGACCAGGATCCTGATACATAGATGTCTACTAGACCCAAGATTGCAACCTTTTCTAATCAGGTAGGGGTTTGAATGGTGTACTAAATTTTTGAAATTGTTCATAATTTTTTCTAAACTTTTTTTTTTCTTCAGGTTCATCCACTTTTAGAGAAGAGCTTAGAGCTAGTTTATACTTTCTTGTGACAATCAGATGTAATGGATTACAGAATAGATAACATGTACCATAACCAACATAACCATAAAATCATGAATAAGCACATGCCTGGGTGCTCTAGTTGTACTGCATTGGGCCAGGCCTACGTTTCCAGCTTTTCCCTTATGAGGTTTTTTACTGGTTTTTCGTAGCCGGCAGACAGCAGCATAACACACTAAACAAAGTAAATATCACTCAAATTGTAATATTACATGAGTAATAAACAGAATACAACAGCAATAACAACACAAGCATACTAAGAATACTAATGTAAACACCCTTCATTGCAATCTGTAACAAGCATTTCTTTGGCATTAATTTGGCCTATGGATTACCATAATATTTTGGAAACTTATATTTTGGCAGTATTCACCTTTCTATTTCTTGGCATGTTAATTTGATTACTTTTAAGATTATTTTGTAAATAAAGACTATTGGTATCTGTTTGGAAGATCATTTGTTGAGATAAAAATAAAGTTGATTTGAGGAACAAAGTGGCGTAGTTTATTGGGGTGTCGTGGGGTTTTATCAGAAAGAAAGTGGTTGCAATAAAACAGTGCCAGATTTTATTTGATTGTCAGTGGTTTATTGCAATGCACTTATTAAAAGACTGGTTTTAGTAGTCTTGACAGATATGACTAACTGGAAGCCGACAATCATAACATTTTAAAAAAAACCGAGCATTTTCATAAGGCAGGTTATTTTTATGATTAATGATGGTAATTGGTACTGAGTGGAGTGCAATTTGGTCTGAAATGAATGATTACAATTTTGTTAATCACAAGTTTGATTTCAGACCAAAATTGCACAACACAATGTTCAATTCCTGCAATAATACATTTAAGATTAAATTTTACCTAAAATATCTGATTGGTCAATTTCTATTTTTCTGCAGTTTCATTGGCTCTTCAAGAGTACAATTTAAAACTCAAAATGGTACGATTTGTGATTCTTGCACTGCTGAGAGCCAATCAGATTGCAGAAATTACCTGTGATTTCGAATTGAATGATGTTATGATCTTTATGTCGCTAGTGGGGTTTCCTAGTGGGTACCAGCCAAATATCAAAGGTCACAGTGCATGTCTAAGATTTGGATGATTTTAATATATCATGAGAGAATTTGCAAGCAAGTATTGCACTGTAAACTTATTTCATGCACAATATTACTAATCTCTCACTTGGAAAATGTAAAGACTAATATTTGTACATAAATGAACTTCATTGTCAAATGTAGACCCTCGGATTTTTTTGAATGAAAAACTATTGTAAGATTTCTTCATTGGATTCTGTTGTAACTATCATTGTTCTCTCGTCATTCTCTAAGGAGTTGATATCTTCATGCTCCTGATCAAGCAAGACATTTTGTGAATGTGAGTGTACCATGTATGTTGGTACTTCGACAGTCAGAGTGCCTTGTTCATGCGTTTCATCGTCACCACTGATTGGTAACTGTATCTGACTACCAAGGATATGGTGACTGACGACACTCTGCATTATTTGTTCAACCTCTTGATGAAGGGTATGATCTACTACAGTTAATTCATCTGATGAACCTGATTGGGTAACTGGGACGACAGCCGTCCCGTCCAACATAGACTGAATTAGAGCTTGCTGCGCAACCACGGTTTCAGCTAAGGAGACAACACATGCACTGGAGTGTGGTAAAACTTGTTGATTGGAAATCAACTCTTCAGCAACATTCTGCACGACAGTTTGCAATGATTGCACAGGGGTAGTTTCTATGGAGACTTCCTTGGCAACTATTGGCTGCGCAAGAATGGCTTGATCTGATGTGCTTATCTTACATCCCATATCAGAAGAGTAAATAAGATTTGTTTCATGTTCTTCACCTTTGAAAAAAAAAAAAATGTCAATCATAACATAAATAGAATTTTATCTTTGGACATTTGAATATGGTGACAATGGGGATGATAGTAATGCCAGTTGTGGTGAGGATGGTTTTGATGGTACAGTCGACTCTCCCGTAAGTGACCATCTTGGGGCCAGGAGAAAGTGGTCGTTTACGGGAGATGGTCGCTTACGAGAGTTAACACAGGAAGCCCAAACAATGGGAATCCCAACACAGGAAGCCTAAACCCTTTATAATTTTGTGACTAGCATGTTAAAACTACTGTATTAACGATTAAACTGTTTTAATCAAAATTTTGAATGTGCTATATGTTTACAGTAGTGTGTTTGTCAATATTTTGTCGGGTTTTCAATACCCGATGACTCTGTTCTTGATCTGTCACCATTACTGGCTCTTGGGTGGTCGCTTACAGGAGAGGAAAAACAATGAAAAATTCCAAAATTTTGACCCCAAAGGTGCTCGTGGTCGCTTACGAGAGTGGTCGCTTACGAGAGAGTTTTTTTACAGAGTTATTATGGGGAACAAAACGGGAAATTCAAAAAGTGGTCACTTATTGGAGATGGTCGCTTACGAGAGTGGTCGTTCAAAGAGAGTCGACTGTATTGATGGTGATGATGATGATGATGATGGTGGTGGTGGTGGTGGTGATGATGATGATGGTGATGATCATGATGGTGATATTGTCATATAATGATGATGCCAATGGTGATGGGGATAATGGTGGTGGTGATGATGATGATAAAATCTATGATGATGCCCATGGTGGTGATGGTGCTGATAATGTTGGTGATCATGATTCTGATGATCATGATGATAAAAGTGACACTGATTATGGTTATGGTGCTGGTGATGATGATGATGATGAGAAAGGTTATAATGATGTCCATGGTGGTGGTGATGGTACTAATGATGATGATGCTGGTAAAAACAACTTTGACAATAACAATGTGGTATTGTATATACCTGAATCCACTGAATGTGAATCCTGTTGGCTTTCATCCAGTTCCTCATCTTTATGTACAACACTTATTGAAGCCGAGCCTTTGAATCTCGGGGGACTTTCAAGAGCATGTCGCTTCTCATGTGCATTTCTGCTTCCACTTTGGCTGAAACACTTGCCACATATCTCACATAAATATGGCTTCTCACCAGTGTGGCGAAGCTTGTGCTTGCGCAGACTTGAATGCTCAGTAAAAGATCTACCACAGGTTACGAAGGGGCAAACATATGGACGCTCACCTTTGTAAAACAAATATTATATCTATTAGCTGTATAAATATTGACAAATAAATTAATAAATAAAATTAGCTAAAATACATTAATTAGAATTGAAGCTCATAAAGACAAGAGGTCTGATAAACAAAAGAGATTCAGTCTTCAGACTGTGAAACAGTTTCTGGTCATTAGTTTTTGATAGGAAAAAACCCCCCATAAAAACAATAAAATAACATCTACTAGTCTCTTTAATTTGTGTACTAACAGACTATTTCACAGTCTGAGAATAATCGCTCTGACGACCTCCCTACTAGTGGGGTTTCACTATAGTGGCATAGCTCGTCAGTATGTTAGTCTATAACAGCCATTTCTCCTATTAAGTTTACATTGTCAAAAATATATAAAGACTATTAATCATATATTTGAAAAATATTTTAGTAGAAGTACAATCCAATGCATTTACCTGTATGTATTCTCATATGATTCTTCAAATTTCCTGCAGTTGTAAAAGACTTCATACAATTCTCCACCTTACAAGTATATGGTCGTTCACCAGTATGGACTCTCAGGTGCACATTCAACCTCTGCAGTACGTAAAACGTCTTGCCACACCCTTCAAAGGTACATTTGAATGGCCGATCACCTGAGTGTGTTTTCAAGTGATACTTTAAATGCGCAGGCCATGCAAACATTCTTTCGCATCCAGGGTGCTGACACTTGAAAGGTTTTTCACCACTATGGGTGCTGTGATGATACTTCAGATGCCCAGATGAGGTAAAATTTCGACCACACCCTTCGACGGGACAGATGTAAGACTTCTCTGCAGAGCTGCTCTTTGATGCATGCTTGGAGTGGGAGGGTGAAGGTTTCTTGTTGTCTTCAACAACAAGTTCTCCCTCGCTAGGATTGGAGTCACTGAATGAAAGCAAATAGATATGAAAATTTATTTTCAAACTTAACCAATTATTAGCTTTACATATTGGTAGTTAGAGTGATAAAAATAGAAATAATAATAATAAATAACTTTAAGTGTTGATGTATTTAGTTTATGCCACTAATTGGGGACACTGAAATTAAACTGCAATGCAGAAATAATCAAAGAAACATAAAGTGTTTTAAGAATCCCAACTGGCAAGGATGCAAACCAGTTGGCTATTTACAAGCATGGCTGAGAAACTGAATCTGAACTAATCAGAAACCAGGACAAATACAGTCTCAGCTAGTGGCCACAGCGAGACTCGAACTCAGCATCATTGGGTTGTGAGACCGACACTATGACCACACGACCATGCTACCTCTATAAAGTCTAATGCATACTGATTCTCTAGGTGGGAAATGCTGTACTTACATAACAGAATTTTTGTCACTTTCTGAAGTATGTTCCATGTTCTCTGATGAACACTCACTGACAGCACTGTTATAGAATATTACTGAAAATATCAATGAAATAAAAAGTCGCAAATAATGAGGATAATAATGATGAGGAGGAGGAGGAAGATCATAATAACCTGACCAACACAGCCCAACATGACTTGGATTTTCAGCTTCTCACAATCAAAAAAAAAAAAAACAATAACTCAGACCCTTAGAAATTTAAATAATGGAATCCAAAAACCCAGACACCTAAGATTATAAATAGCTTTCTGAGTGACTTGCTTATAGCGTGTGTGTTGTTACCGTCTCGTCAATGAAAGTTATATAGGTGGATTGAAAGTGTATATAGGTGGTTCGAAAAGACCTGGACCTGGTTCAAAAAGACCTGGATCGAAAAGACTTTGGTTCGAAAAGACCAGTTACCCATAATAACAATCAAAGCATGTGAGACAGTGATATGAACATTCTTCTATTTTACCTTGAGATCCATTGTCTCCGAGGTAGAGTCTTCCATAAACATTTGCATCACATGAAGATCCTCTTGACTCTAAT
Organism: Actinia tenebrosa; assembly: GCF_029948245.1. NCBI lineage: Eukaryota > Metazoa > Cnidaria > Anthozoa > Actiniaria > Actiniidae > Actinia > Actinia tenebrosa. Next base: position 4,047,564 of record NW_028292585.1, read on the forward strand.
AATGTATTACTATTGATACATTGTTCATCATCTCTGTCTTCAATACTAGTGATACAGTTTGGATCTTCATCTTCAATATCTTCTAGGGAATAAAGAAACTCAAACTTTAGATATCGGGTTTGCAATCCAGTTGACAAGATCCCATGATAATCAGCACAATCATAAAAAACATTTCTTTGTACTTTCCCATTAGTCCGATGCACCTTGAAGGCCCTGTTACACATTGAAACTTTTAGCTGAAACTTGTATGCAACAGTGTTGTGAGATAATTTTAACAGGGGTGTTACACAGCACAATTTCTTCCTGAAACTTGTTCGTGACATAAGTTTTGGTTGCAGAAGTAGGAATTTTACTTTTCATGAAGCTTTGTTGCAATGCAACACCCCTGTGAAAATTATCTCACAACACTGCTGCATACAAGTTTCAGCTAAAAGTTTAAATTTGTAACAGGGCTTTCATATAACCTAATGATTTATTTAATTAACAGTAATTTACTGCTGACAGATGGAAGAGTGGAGAGGGTCCTGATTTTTGATAAAATAATCCTTTACCACCCTAAGTATTCAATCCCAGATCAAATGCTTGACATATATCTCTCCTCTCCTTAGCACTGATGCAAATTTATAACATCTCCTTAAGCCTTATTAAAGGCCAAGTAAAAAAATATGTTTCTCATTCAGATAAGAAATAATAAAAAAATAGGCAGCCCAGAAAAATGAAGCGGGCAGGGACAAGAAACATTTATTCATTTTTACTTGGCCTAATAGTACACTGCAATTTTTATGAGTTATGTTATTATTTGCTTTCTCTTTCTTTGTTGTATGGCATGTATCTGCAAGCAATGAATTCCAATATTTCTTTTGCAGCAACCCCCCCCCACCCCCCCCCCCCCCACCCACCCAACCTGTCCCCCAACTAGTGCAGTGCTAGCTGTCTAAATAGCTACAGACCTTTTTCACTTGGTTTTTCCTTTATAAACGCATCAGAACGGATTTGAATGATATTAGAACTACAATTAGAGGAACTGTCCTCTTGGTCTTTCTCAGTGCTGCTGCTAAGCTCAACCAGGGCAGTTCTATCCTCTGCGCTTCTATCAACATCCATGTCTGCTCCTTCGTCGTTGTCCATGGTCAAACATAAATTCAGACTTGTAAGGCAAGCTAGGCATGCATTGTCTAGTTTTCCACCAGTAGCACCGTACTGTGTCTCTTTTTACACACTTCAAAGAAACAGTTTTCTTTCGTTCATTTTGAGTCTAAAACTGAAAGATCGAAATCCATTTGAAAGAATAAATGAAAAATATAGCCAGAGAAAAACAATCTCTGGCAAATGTTTTTGGCTTGAACAAAAACTGATTAAGAGTGAGGGAAATTTCATTGATTGAAAGCGAAATCTGCGACATCTTTGTGTCAGGTTGATCTTTTTCAACTCGGGTTTGCGATAATGAATGAAAATTTAGGATAAAAGCGTAAATATAGCGATCAGAAAGGTATAAGAGTTGAAATCCAGTTCTATAGCAAGTTCTCGTCACCTGATTGTATTTCCCGCTTTTCTTTTGGCGGTAATATTATGGTCCTGTTTTCATCAAGAAACTATGGTTTATCCTTCATCCGCCGCCATTATTCGTTTCTTCGGAGCTCTCTAACTGTGGGGTGCACCGACGTCACAGACAGGGGTTTATTTGAATAACACAGCATGGAAGGGAGGAGTACTAGAAGGTACACTATTAAACCATTAATATTATTTATTTTCAGTTTCACTGAACTTAAAAGTGAATAAAGTCTATACATTGGCTATGATGACTTCTGGGGTGTGCGGGGGACGGGGGACAGGGGGAGGAGAGTGGAGGGGGAAATGACGATGAGAGTGGCGGCGGGTGTAGTGCAGGAGAGAGATTTCGTTTGGGATACAAGAAGAGTAGGCCATGTGTGCAGAGTTCATTAGGGAAAAAGGAAAGGAAAATTTCAAAGATAGAGAAAAACGTCTGTTGAAAGCCAGGCCGAAGTGAGTTTCTGTGTTAACAAGACGTCCTATAGGCGTTCACTGGGTTGCCTGCATCATGCACATAGACCTAGAAGTAGTAGCCTAGAAGCTGAAGAAGTTTGCAATGTTAGTCAAAAGATAATGGAATGTTTCGCAGAAGTTTAACTCGTTTGCACAATAACGCAACAAGGTCAAATATCCCAATGTTCTCAGTCACGAATCACCAATTAATTTTCTTATTTTTTTACCATCCTTTGTTATTATATTATTTACTGGGATGGCTGTTTATTTCTCTTTTCATACTAATAGGATGCAGAAATTGCGCACTAGTACCCAGAAGTCTTCACGGCACCACCTTATATGACTGATAACGTCTCCGGATCCAACTTATACAGACTTATAAGCAACCGACTAGGAATAAATCTTTTTTCACTTATTGTCGAAGATCTAAATCTAATAAAAAATGGATAAAAAAAGAAAAATCTTATGTCTAATGTGGATAAGATGGGATTAGAACCCACCAAAATAAATTTGAAAAATCGATTCCACTTTGCCATACCCCCGAGACATCCGCAGAGCTGAGGCGTCGTATGGACTTCGGACCTGACGGCGATTAAATCCTTCTGTCCTTGGGTGCACGAATTACGCAAGAAAATGTTCTAGCCAAAGCATCAGGGGAGAGACCAGCCGTCCCCCAGACCATATCGGCTAATCCCTTGCATCTCTGCCACGCACGGAATCGGTTGAAAATATAATGTTAAAAAGTCTAGTCTGTTCGGTGCATTGTTTTCATGGCTATTGTTGTGCTGATTAATCTGGAACCGTGGTCGAGTGGATAAATCGTTTATCGTTCAAAATACTGAGTCAAGCTCGTCTGAGGAGGGTTAGCACTTAGCAGCAGTAAGGGGGACTCGCGAATCGCCGGCATTGCCAAAAATCACAAATCGAAAAACACCAGGGGGGGTGGGGTTTTTGGAGCAGTGACGAGGCCCTACAGGGGGTCTTGCGCGATCGGGTGGCAGCGCGAAAAGTCCCTTACTGCTGCTCTGTTGGGTACTGCAAACGGAGGTTAAAATATTCCTTAGATATAGATGGACGCCATCAAGAGCATACGAAACAAAACTGTGCGTAAGCTAAGAACTCAGGTGTTGGATCGCCTGGACGCCGACTTTGCCTTCACAACATTTATGGAGGGAGATACAGATGAGACGATGAACGAAGAAAGAGCAGAAAGAATTATCGACATGATGCCCGAAGGTAACTACCGTTTGGAGTTGACGTTTATAAAGTATTTAGACGGCGAGTGGATAATCGAAAAGGGCCGTAATCCTATTCGGGCGTCAGGTAAGCAAAACCTGTTTGTCTTAAGTGAAAATACGCGCCCGGGAGCGTTAGTAGGCATTGACATGATGTTTTACGAGGTCGCTTACCCAGTTACTGTGGTCATTTACGGTGCGTACGAGATTAAGAAGCCCGACGTTAAGAAGCTCAAACCAATGCGACATCCAGGTAACTGTGTTGCGAAGTTAGTAAGAGAGTTCTTTGAGGACTCCACCCGTGGTAGTAAGTTAACTTTAAAGAGAAGAGAAGCCATCAGGAAATGGGAAAAAGACACACATAAGGCCGGAGCCACCATAGACAACATCAAGAAGTTAGAGACTGCCTTAGAACGCCGCATACACGTAAAAGATATCACTGACGGGTTCATTTACCCAGGTACGCACAAATACGGAGGTAGAGGTGCCCCCATAATCATCTACCAACACAATGGACACGCTTGGCGAGAACTTAGGTTCCCCAAAAAGAAGGAAACTAAGGTCTATAAAGCTTCTCCGTTGATAGAATTAGTCCACGAAAACTCCGTTTGGTTGATGGATTCGGAAGGAAGTCAGTTTATGACGCAGGATGGTACTCTTTACCGCCCCGAAATTGAACACCAACGCATTCAAAGTGCCTGTGAAACCTTAGGGGAAGACTTCTCAGACGAGGTCCTTAGCTCTCGTAGTTTGGACTTCTTAGCCGCAAAGAAGAGGAACGGATGGAAGTCCACGCCGAAGGAATTCGCCGACATAGCCAAAGCCTGTGTAGAGCATGGTCATGGAGGTCTGTGGAACATGGAGTATGACGAAAACGAATACGTCTCCTTAGACATGAAACACTGTTACCCCGCAAGTTTTAAAGGATTGGGGGATTGTAAGGAGTATTATGACCGCTACGGACATCCAGACTCACAGTTCTTTCGTGTGTCCTTAGACGGCAGCTATGACGCCCCAGCTACGGGGTTTGTAAGATTAACCTCATGGAAGTTAGCAAAGGGCTTACACCCCATAATTTACGCGTGGTATGGTAAACATTTACAGGAGAAGGAATGGATTCCCGTGCCGTTGTTAAAGTTCTTTGAAGAGCATAAACTTATGACGTACACCGCCCACGAAGCCATATTGTGTCACTCCTCCTTCACAAAATGGTTACCTGAGCATAACCCCACCGCGCGGGTCGTCATAGGAAAGTTCACTCAGGGCGCAAAAGAAGGCGAAAAACATATGCAGCGACGCTTAATAACGGACGAAGGAGAGTTAAGCTTCCTCGTAAAGCGCGCACATGATGATGGATCGATGGTATCTGTGGAAAAGTGGAACTACTTCGTAGAAGGTCAAAAAGAACATAAGTGGAATGCACTGTGTTACTACCAAGATCACAGACCGCAATATTACCATTTACGCGCCAGTATGTTAGCATATGCGCACATTAACCTTCTTGCGATGCTGCTACGGTTCGACAAAGAGGACATACCACGTGTAGCCACGGATTCCCTGTACGTAAAGCCCGAAGTGTTAGAAAAGATGCAGGAGTTCTACACCGAAGACGAGTTAGCGGAAAGTGGTCAATGGCGCGTTAAAGACGAAGAGATAAAAGCCTGGAGAGAACGTGTGGAATATCATGGTGGACACACAAAAGGCGCCATTACCCCCACAGAAGAGCCATTACCGTTAGTTACGGACCCCATTTCCTACCAACGCTTCTCTTACCTTTACGGAACGGGTGGTAGTGGTAAGACCACCAGGGTTTTGGAACTCTTTCCAAAGATAAAGGTGTTAACTCCTACGCATCGTTTGGAAAGGGAATTAACGGAGATGGGTTACGACGCGCAAACCTACCACAGCTTCTTTCGCTGGAATGGTCAAAAGTGGGTACCAGAAGCCATCCACGACATACCCCCGGTGATACTTTGGGATGAGATTTGCACCGTTCCCTTGGAAATACTGCAGGAGTTCGTAGACTTCCTAAAAGGGAAATGCCAGGTGATATTTGCTGGGGATCCATGCCAACCTCCTCCAATAGCCGGAGAAATGCCCCACGAATGGTTAAAAGGAATGGTAGACCACTGTGAAGAAATCAACACCGACTACCGCAGTAAAGACCAAGTACGTAAATTAAAGGCGGAATTAAGGGGCCTTAGCGACGCGGAACAAAACAAGATACTACGTAAGCACATACGAGCGAAGAAATACGAGGACTTCCTTTACGCATGGCATCCAAAGGATTTGGTGCTAAGCAGCAAGCGCGCAGCACAGGCCCACATACAGAAGGACCTGTTCGAAATACACCAGGAGCGCTTTCCTGGTCATTTGGTGCCTGTTTGTTATAAACCCCACGATACCTGCATGCAAAAAAGAGATGTCTGGGTACCTGGTACCGACATCCAACTGCAAAATGCGGTAACGCATGATAAAGCCTGGGTACCCATAGAAAAGGTGGAAAAAATAACCTCCCATCCAGACTGGCGCTTGGGCTATTGCATGACAGTCCACAGCGCGCAAGGGCTTACCATAAAAGAAACCTTATGGATCATAGACCAGCGGCTGTGTTGGAGCAACCTTATTTACACCGCTGTAAGCCGTGTGGAGTACGCAAAACAGTTAAAAAGAGCCTGGGGTCCGCAACTGCGCTACGATAAGACGCCAGAGGACGTAGCCAAAGAGAACATTGCCAAGAAACTCCTTCGCTACAAGCGGCACGACGAATAAAAAAATATGACGTTCGACCTATGCGTGGACGACGTCTATAAGAAAGGGGCAAGGTGTGCCAAATGTAACATACCTCTACTATGGAGGTTTGACCCAAATGACGATCAGCAGTTCTCCGTGGATCGCATCAACAACAAACGCGGGCATTGTAGAGGCAACGTAAGACTGACATGCCTAGAGTGTAATCGGGCGCGTGGAGCAGCACTACTCTGAGTCTTTGGGGACTATGAGCAGCTCTTCCTTGACAAATCCACGACTTGGGCCATCTAGGTAATACAACACGGGTTGCCCTTCCTTGGTGACGGACTTTGAAATCTCATACGTTTCCAAAGACCAGTTAGGATCCGTGGCTCTCTTACTGCCACCTTCGAGTTCCCCCGGCTGATAGAGGTATCTGACCACTATGTCGCGGGGTAGCTTTTTTTCCTTCAGTCCGACCGCCCTCGAACTTCTGACGTAGGACTTGTGCTCCACGTGTTTCTTTTTTATGGCATCCTTGGGTTTCATCCCCGTAGCCCTGGCCGCCTCGTTGTTCAAAGCCGCGATGACCTGGGGGAGCCGCTGAGTCCATTCCCTGTTGCGTTTGGAGGGATCTTCCAGCTCTTTCCAATACTGGTATCCAAAGAGACGCTCGGCCAAGGTCTTATTGAATCTTTCGACGATGCTCTGACCCCTGTGGTACTCTGCCTCGGCTCTCCTAATTTTAGTGTCGTGGTCTTTCAGGGTCTTAGTAACCACGCCCATGAACTCCGTCCCCGCATCCACTTGCAGCAGCTTGGGCCATTTCAAAACGCGCTTATAAATCCTACCTAGGGCTTCTGCGACTTCCCCAGAATCCTTGCTGGTTATGGGTTCGGCGTCCTTGTATCTGCTTGCGACATCAACTACGGCCAAAGCGTATCTATAGGTCTTTCTTCTCACCTTATCGTGCGGTAAGAAAAGCAAATCTGCCTGATGAACTTCATTGGGGGTATTTACGGTAAAGCTGGGCCTGGGAATGTACTTGGGCACGGGAAGATAAACCTGCCAGAGGGTTTGTTTTCTTAGCCAGTTCTTAGCCGTTTCTTCTGATACCCTGGCCGCGGTCGCGAGTTTCTTGATGGCCGACGCTCCTTTCCAATAGCCTTCAGGCCCATAGTAAATCCTTTTAAGTTTGTCCTCTACGCGGCCCATTATATGAATTCCAAAACGAGATTGATCTTACGTCCGTTGAAATCCACCGTCTTTCCGTCCACCTTAATGGTGATGTTTATGCTTTCTACCAAATTAGACAAATCATAGCTTAAAGAAATGGGAGTGTATTCTACCAGGTCAAATGGATTACCCTTAGGTAGGAATTTGGACATAAGAGAAGACTTTTCTCCATTGTTGTAACTATGGACTAAATCGCAATAGACTTCGTAAGAGGATGCGACTTTCCATTTCACAGGTATGGCTGTGTTGGTAATCGTCTTGCCTGAGGCACATAATAAAGATCCCAATGGGTCAGACTTTCCAAAAGTCATTGAATAGTTTGACATATTATGTTTGAGGGTCATTTCGTGCGGCAACCCCGTGGTGAGAGTATAACCGTGTTTTGCTAATTCCTTGGCCAGTGTGATTGGTGTGTAATGTCCATCGGGCAGCAATACGGCTTGATAGTATGATCCTCCTGTATGCTCAGTGACTATGCCCCTAATCAGGTTATGCCAAGAATTGTACAAAGAGCAACTAACCAACCGAACCTTATGGGCTTTAATGGGGGGATTCAAGTAAGTGGTAAAGTCATTCTTGTCGCTTTCCAAAAAGACGATCATTATATTAGATACGCCAAAGCTACGCCTCCCGCCAGCCCTGCGACTCCTACAAAGACCAATTCATTGTCTTTTTGTTTCTTAGAAGGCTGGTAGTAATTCTTGAACTGAGGCTTTCTCAACCCCGTCGATGCCGCGGGGTGCGCTTGCGCATAGAGCTTAAAGGCGTAGTCTGTGTTTTCGAAGTTCTTATCCGCCTGCATCTTGTCTTGGTAGTTCTTATCCAACCAATCCCTGTAAGCTTGTCTTTTTTCATTCCAAGCTGCCACGTCCCGCTGATATTTCTCCAGCGCTAAGTCGTGTCTCTTCCTCTCAGCGTTAGATTCTGCGTTTCTATCACCGCTAACTAATTTATCCAGATATCTACCACCATAATTAGCCCCTGTAAATGCTAAAGCTGCAATAACTCCACCTGCGACTAAGCTAACCATTATATGTTAGGCAGGTACTTTTCCTTCCGTAGGTAATCCTTTAGCATGATAGCCCCGCCTACGGCAGCGGTCATTTTAGCAAAATTAGCGAAGCTCTTGCTTGGGTCTTCAGTAAAGTCTTCTTTGAGCACTTTCTTACCTACCCAACCAATACCCGCAACGATGGAAGTAATAATAGCTGCTTCTTCAACAGTTTTCAGCAACGCGGTCGACATTATATTACAAAGCGAGAAGGTTATTCCATTTCAGGGATCTTACTTTTTCTAACAGCCTGTTCCTGCACGGGCGCGTAATATGTTGCGGCCTCCCACTTTACTTTTGGCTTCGTAGCCCGCCATTGTAAGTAGAGGCTGCCTGCTGCTATAGCAACTCCTAACGCGCCAATGACGTAGCCGGGATTCCAAAAGGATTCCTCTTCTCCTACCTTTTCCTCTTTCTTTGCTTTGTTCTTCCTGTTCATCTCTGCGAGCTTCTTTCCCGCGGCAACTCTGCCTGGGGATTTAGCCTTAGTAATCTTGGTATCTTCTACGGGTGGTCGTTCTTCGGTGCCACTCATCTTATATCTAAGGACTTGACAATGACTTAAGGACGACTTGACAATGACTTGACTAAGTACTTGACAACGACTTAAGGACGACTTGACTAAGTACTTGACAACGACTTAAGTAAGTACTTGAGGCGACTTGACTAAGTACTTGAGGCGACTTGATCAGGTACCTCAGTAAGTGCTGCCTGGAAGACCTTTTCGACTTCTCTGTCCTTCTTGAAGTCCTTCCAAGAGGCACCAAAGGTGCCCGCAAGTTCCTTCAAGTCGACATGCTGAGCTACGTGCAAAGCCGCAGAGGCGACTGCCATTAACTTACCGCACTTCAAAGACAACCACCCACAGGTTATCTTAAGTTCTTGGGCGATAACATAGTCCTCGCTTATGTCCTTCCGTAGTTGCTCCACGTCGTCTATGGGCAGTGCAAGTCCAAGCAATTTAGTTGCAAGTCGGATAGCGGAGTCTGCTACGGCGTCCGTGGTCTTACTTGCAAGGGCGGCCTCGTACCTTTTATGGAACTTTTTGACTTCCTCTTCTGACAACTTATTAACCTGCTCATGGGTAAGTTCCTTACCTATCATTTCTTTGCACTTCCCCGAAGACACCAGGATGTTGAGTTGTTCCTTAAGGTTACTTTCATCTAGCTGTGTGGGGACTTCATCTAAGAGCTGCTCAATGTCCATATATGTTAATGGAATACGGAAACCTCAAAGAGAAGATCATTTTGGAATGTTGGTGCGTCTTTAAATGCCACATGTATTCGTGTAACTGTTCCTTGCTTATCTCACCGCCGTTGTCGCTTAAGATGGTTTCCAGGTCACTCCGGCTCGGAGTATAAAATACGACAAGTGAACCTATGTTTTCCCTAAAAGGCTTAGAGACGCTGGTAAGCTGCTGGGAAAGCAACCAAACGCTGATATTGTCATGCCTACCGCTGAAGGCGAGTTTAACGAGCTCGGAAGTGCGTCTTTTTACGTCGTCCCCGCAGGCAATGTCATCCAATATGAGGAGTGTCTGTGTATCTTTAGGGAATTGCTTGTGCCAAAACTTCAAATGGCCGGATAACTCGTTAGGATCTAAGATATCTACAAAGAAGTCGTCATCTTTCACTCCTATGCCCGTCCAGGTGCGGTTATTCACGTAGGTGGGGCATAATAGCACAATATAGTCAAAGCGGTATCTAAAGGGTCCTAATAGCTGCTCCACGACAAATTGGGTCTTTCCGCAGCCGGTGGGTCCTACTATCAGAGCATTGCAGGGAATATGGTTCGGATCCATTATATATACGATGGACCCAGTGGAAGCAGTAAGAAGGATTGCCGCCGACGCAAAAGATAAAAGAGACACCATAGAAATGCAAAGGGAGGAGATCGATCGGCTGCGGGAGCGCGTGCAGGAATTGTATGATGAAATGTGCAGCCTGAAGCGTGCGGAAAGGTTTGGCGCCTTGTTGACGATGGCCGGTTGGGCGAAAGAAAGCATTAAGGACTTTATGCGATATCCGCTGTAGAGTCGTTTAAAAGACACCTCAGAATGTTAAGTATAAGGTTGTTAAATTGTTAAGGATGTATGCGTATGCTGTTTGAAAGACACCTAAGAATGTTAAGTATAAGGTTGTTAAATTGTTAAAGATGTATGAGTCATTTAAAAGACACCTTAGAATGTTAACTATAAGGTTGTTAAATTGTTAAAGATGTATGAGTCTTTTAAAAGATGTCTTAGAATGTTAAGTATAAGGTTGTTAAATTGTTAAAGATATACGTATGAGTCATTTAAAAGACACCTTAGAATGTTAACTATAAGGTTGTTAAGGATGTCTTGCATGTTACTTCTAAAAGACACTTCAGAATGTCGAGTATAAGGTCGTTAAATTGTTAAGGACTATTATTTCTTTTTTTAAGAAAATATACCTAAGGATAAGGATATTTCTTTTCTTAAAAAAAAAAAGAAGAGATAATAGTCTTTAACAATTTAACAACCTTATCTTTAACATTCTGAAGTGTCTTTTAAAGCAGCACGTGCAGACATACTTAACAACCTTATCTTTAACATTCTAAGACATCTTTTTTCTTAGAAGTAACATCCTTAACAACCTTATACTTAACATTCTGAGGTGTCTTTAAAGCAGCATGCAGACATACTTAACAATATGATAACCTTATCTTTAACATTATGAAGTGTCTTTTAAACGCAGCTTATGCTCCCGTAGACCTGTTTTAAAAGACACTGCAGAATGTTAACAATAAAGTTAAAAATACGTTATATTGTGGTTAAGGTACACTTAAGTATAAATGAACTGTTCAATGTGTAAAAAGGTGTTCAGCACCAAGCAAAGACTACAATACCACGTTCGTCGTGGCGTTTGCACAAAGAAACCAATTAGTAAAGTTTGTAAGGATTGTGGTAAAGAATTCAGCACCGTTCAAAAGATGCGACAACATCAAGACAAACGCATTTGTGGGCTTTGTAAGGGCTGTAATAAGGAATTCCCTAACACCTCCGAGCACCTGAAAAGGGGCGTCTGTGAACAAAGCAGACAGTGTAGTTTCTGTAATAAGATACTAAGCAGTCGTCAACGTTTACAGACGCATCGGAAAACACATGAAGTCAACTATCGATTTCTCTTTGGGAGCTACGACTTAGAAGGCGTGGATTGCTACCAATGTGCGGATATGATGAGTCGCTGCCCCGCATAAAGAGGATTACTTAAGGAATCGCATAGATTACCATAAGAAGATAGTCCGTACTTACCCCTCTTTCGAACGCGCAGAAGGCGTTCCGTGGACTAAAAGGGAGTATTGGAGGCAGGAGTGCGATCGTTGTGGTTGCATCAGAGAAGAGGAACATATCTTCAACTGCCTCGACAAATAAACGTCCTTAACAATATAACAACCTTATACTCAACATTCTGAGACCCTTTTAGAATGGGGTTTGCGCAAAGAGTCTCAAACCCCATTCTTATTTTATTATTAAGGATAATGAATAAAAATAAGAACCCCTTTAAAGGTATATGCTAGCCTACTTTGTGGCGATTCCTAATCACCCTTTCAATATATGGACTGTATTACGTGCGAACTACCAGCTGATTGCATTACGCCCCCAAAACCGCGTAAAAAAATACACCTGCCTTCATTGCGGCAAGGTATTTCTTGAAGGATCCTTTGTGGGGCATTGGTGCTCCGCGGAGCAGCGGACTTTAGCAGACATTACGAATGCAGAGGACTCTCGGGCTCCCATTAACCACGTCAAATTACCCACCTGCCATCCTTTTACCATGACTCATAACATGGGTAACGTCCTGCCCTTCGATGGCGTACCTTATCCTATCGGGCGCCCAAAGGGTGTATGTTCTTTTTTATTCTTTAAGACCAAGCGCAGGCGGTCCAAGTCTTCAAAGACCACATAAGTCTTTATCTCGTAAATCTCCCCCACCTGCAAATCCCTCCAGTGTGTTTGTATGAACTTTAACTCGTTAAATTTATCCTTGTCCATATATTCTATGAAATATCTTTAAGTGTGTTGCCAAAGTCTCCGAGGTTTTAAAGCCCTTACAACACCACCTGCAGGGAATTCGTAGGTGTTCAGCATACGCAGTGATCTCCCTGCAAATGACATCGTAGTCGCTGCTTATGAGCACCTTATAGCCGTTTTCTTCATACCTCTGTAAGAGTAGTTGCTGATCCTCAGATAACCTGCCCATTGCCTTTCGGGTCTTAGCTCTATGCAGAATCCACAGTAATGTGTGTGCGCATTCAAGATCATTAAGTCGGGTTGACCGCGTTGATATCCTTTCTGCCAGCACTTTATACGTTTGCCGTCTGAATCCTGCAGTTCACCTAGACCAGGGGCTATGAGCATTTGGGGGTAAAACTTGCGGATGTAGTCCACTACCTTTTTATGGTAGGTCGAATTCGTCTCTATTTTGAATACTAAACTTGTTTGGACCGTCAAACCGCCTTTCATACTTACCTGTTTTCCTTAGCGCGGGTAGGACTTCTTCGAAGACCCAATCGCGAAACTTAAACGGCTTGGGGTAACTTAGAGCTAAATATCAGTTCATACAAACCTGGCTCAGATATGAACACAGAATGTGGGTGCATAGAAGCGCCCTGTTTTAGGGCCCTTCCTAACTCACTCGACCTTTCTGGTATTTCTCAGAAACGTGCTCCCTGATTGCGTTTCTCGTTTTTTCATATCCTAATGCAGCTGCCACCGCTCTTTCCTTCCCTTAAAGTACAGTTTGTCGCCTGCACTAGGCATTGCAGTTGTCGTACCGTTGTTTTCAAATATTTGCAGCATTGTATATCTAAGAAATAATTTTAACCTTAATATGCAACACTTTTAAGTTGGTTCATTTTCCACGCTCAGTTGCGCGTCTGAGACACGAAGACGTAGCAGTTTATCTTGTCCGCTGTCGCCCGCGGAAGCATTCTTGGTGCGCTTGATTTCCAATGTTATGCCATCCTGCGTAATTTACTAGACGTAAACCCTGACCATGTAGGTCTTCGTCGTTAATGGTGCGCATGTCAATCCATAACGCATATTTGTCCTTAAGAATTCCTCGGGGCTAATTTGGGGTCGCCAAACTTGCGCATTGCCTCCCTGTACACGTCTGCGGCTTTATTCCCTGCGAGTAGACCTTGTTTGGGACTCCGTTGATATTCACGCCGACGGTTAGTAATTGTTGGGGGCTGGTGGAAGGCCTCGGAGTCGCGCTTACCGGCCTCGTAGGGTTTGGCAAACACCAACATTAACCCCGTGAGACTTCTTCGGGGGAGGTTAATGCTTGGTTTAATAACCTCATCCGTCTTATCCAGGAAGCTGAACGTCCTTATACATCACTACGTGGTCGTAAGGAATGCCTTGCCGGAGCTGTATTCCATGCCAGCGCTACGGGCCAGCTCTTCGCTGTACACGGTTTCGTACTGTAATTCTAGATTAGTGATAGAATAAGGATCAACAGTCCCGCTAATTGCGCTGTCCATGCCTCCAATGACGTTCGTAGTGTCCGCCAAGGTTACTTCAAACTGTAACTCGGATAACTGTCTGGGGTAAATACACGCCATGGTTCGTATTACTTCAAAGTCCAAGGGATAACGTATTTGGTACCGTACGCAGTTACTACCCTTGTTGCGTCTGCTACTGCGGTTCGCATCGCCGGAGTCATAGGCGCCGGGTTGGTGTCGCTGCGAAGCTTACGAAGAATAACGCTTCCAATTCCCTGCTCTATCTTTTGTGCACGGTCAAAGGCTGTTAGCCACAGATCCTTGTACGTGGTGTACAGATCGTACCTATTTAATCTAAGAGGGATTCCCCGCAAACTTGATTCTCATCTTAGAGACGAGGTTCCTACCCACATTATTGACGGTATAGCGCTTGTCCTTGGTGCTTGGTTGTATTGCTAGGTCAAACCTTAACGCCAGGTGCCAGGAACCAATACTAGGTTATCCGTTAGGCGGGGAACGCCCACATACAGCGTTTCTCCCAGGCTGTGCGCTGCTGGCGTGAATGTGACCCGGTGAAAGGTGCGTTCTGCTTTCAGCCCGCCAACCTGCTTAGGTAATACGTTGGGATTTAACTTTGAGCTTATCATATATAATGGAAGTAGAAGGAACGGATTTTGACCCCCTTACCGAAGAAGGCCAAGTCGACATTAACGATGAAGAATAAGAGTCTTTACTTCCTAATGACAATGTAGACCCCCGAGGCCTCTTTGATAAATTGCTGAGGTCAGTATGGCAGCAGGGCCCGCGATGCTATGCGTTCTTTGAGAGATAAATTCAAGTCTAAGACCCCCACAAACGCTCATTCCAGAATACTTACAAATGGAATCCCTTGGCGTGCGGTCGGACTTAATAGCGGACCTCATCAAGGACCTAAGGGAGCGATACCCAAACATAAACCTGGCTCTTTTGGACTTCCAAATAGGAGACAAAGGGCAGGTTCAAGTTAGAGAATCGGGTAGGAAAAATAGTATACCTGTATCAAAGGAAGAATTCCCACCTGCTTAACAACCAGCGTCCAAAAGGAGTCACAAATGCGCTGGGAACGCCCAACTTGACGATGCTAAGCACTTTGACTCAAGAGGACAAAAGTTTGCTCAAAGGGCCTTTATTAGAGGTATTTTCGAACCCCTGGCTACAAAGATGCCCTCAGATCCGCAATCAGACTGCAAGAGGAGCGCCAGGAAAAACTCAACCAATTAGAGACCGTCAAAAGGAAAAGCAAACAACTTGAAGAACTTCCAAAAGATAGCGACGCGACTGGAGGCTTAATGAGATACTTAGAGAAATAAGGGCTGAAAGGGAAGCACTTAAGAATGAAATACAGGAAAATAACATAACCATCGATGACCTTACGCGACAACTTGATGACGTAACCAAGGAAGAAGGCGGTCTTACTAGTCGCTTCGAAGCCGTCCAAGAGGAAAACCAAGCATTGCAGGAACGTATAAAGAAATTGGGAAGACGAATTCATTAAACAAAATAAACTAACTACCAAGAGCCATGCCGACGAAATCGTAGACTTTAGGATAGACTTTCTAAGGCATTGGACGAAAAAAGCGACGCAAGGAATCAGCTAAGGGCTGCTTTGAATGAAGCGGCAGGAAAAGACACGGAACTACAGCGCTTAGGACAAGAATTGATGGAGTCTGTTGACAGAGAAAGACAATTGATGTGGACAAGGCAGTGGCGGAGGACAAATACGGCAACTTCGACAGGCCGTCGAAGACTTGGAGTACGAAATAGATCGACAGCGAGTAATAATCGAAGATCAACTCGCCCTGAGAATAAGGGAGGCAGCCCAAAAGGAAGTAGAGGCTCTTCAGGAAAAACTGGCGGAATTACAAACGCAAATAGAAGGTACGGAAAAGGATCTGGGGCTTACCACCAAGGCAAAGGTAAAAAGAGCCCTTTTGAATATGGTCTTCCGCTGGCATTGGGTCGGTCGCTATTTCGAGCGTATTAGGCGTGATCCTATCCACACTCTAAGGCTACGGGCGCGGGCGTAAAGAAATTAGGCAATGGCTGACGGACTTGGGAAAAAAGATGGCAGCCGCCTTCCTGGGCTGCTGGTTCGGTTGTTTCCCTTGGCACTTAGGGGCCGGCGGAGAACTGCTAAAGTTTGTGGGGATAACATTTGGATATTAGTCGTCGCTATTGGGGTGGTACTCCCTGAAGAAGATGCGGGGTTAATCTTATCAGGCTTATCGTCGTCGTCAGTCCGCCCGAGGTGTTCTCGACTGGGGATAAGTAAAATAGTATTCGCACCGCCTTGATAATTTGGTATCAGGGGTAGGGCAGTCATAGTAGAAATGGGTTTATGGCACCAGGGCAGCATTAGGGGAACTAGGACCAAGGCCATTTATTCGAAAGTAGGCAACGTCGTTGGGAAAGAACCTGAAGCTTCGCATATTGACAATTGGCTATCCATGTGAAAGTTGTTGACGTTATGTCCTCTGTGCTTTGGCGGTGGGGGCTCCGACGAAAAATGGGTCGGTTCCTATTGGTTACTTTTTTTCCTTTTTTTTCTGTAAGGCAGTAATGGGTGGTCATTCTCATCACGATCCTAAACCCAGCTTGCACGAATACCCCGTGGTTAATGCTAATAGTACACACACGATCAATCCCAGGCCCCCAACCTTCGCCCACAATCCCGTGTCATACCACAGATGCTGTTCTAAGTACTCTCCTTTTCCTCCAGGTAATGGAGAAACCAATCTTCCTTCGCGTGTGGATTCATATATTTAAAGGCTAAGCACCGTAAGAGTGCTAATGGTAGCGTGATTTATAAGGTCGATCTCTTTGGTCATGTATGCTATTTATCGTTACTACGCCCGGTCGTCTACTCTCATTTGCAGCTTACCTTCCCGTGGCAATCAGCAACCATGTGGAAAGTCCAAACCGAGATGTTTTCGGCACTGCTGGGGTTGGGCTCTACGGTGAAATGCGTAGGCTCCCTGTTGTTTTGTCTTATTTCTCATAGGTTGCAGTATGCCATTGTCATCCAGGAACCTGAAGCCCACGTTGGCGTGACTGCTCGTACAATGCAAATACTACAACACAGGATTAACTCTTCCCGAGTAGTTCAAGTCTACAGACATGCCCGTGACATCAACCCAAATGCCTGGGTGTATTTTTTCTCGCCTGTGTAAGTCGTATAAACACAATCTACTCCAGCTACGTAGGGGTTATTCATCGCCATATATAATAGCTCCTCAGACCAATGCTTGCGGTGGCTAAGCCGGCCTTTAGTACGTTGTGGTCATAGTTCCTCAGAGCGGCATAACCTTCTTTACTGGTTTTCTTTGGTGGCTTTTCTACATGCGCCTTCTTTGATGGTTTTTTCTACGTGCTCCTTCTTTGGCTTCTCCATCTCACGAAATGGGGAATGTTCCTAAGAGTGTCAGAGTTCACGGTCATTCACCCCACAACTTCATATCCTTATACTCGCTGAAGTTTGTTGTTATAACCCCACAACGGAATCGGCGTTGATGACCAAATTACTTGGCATTATTAACCACAACCAGGAACTCAAGCATAATCCAGTCTAACCTTGATTGCTGCAAAACCGCAAGTTGATATCTTTGAACTGACTTAGAATCTCATTCTCGATAACAGCGCTTTCGAAGAGGACAAGGAATACTTGTTGTGTTTCCTGCGACGCCCCGGAGGCACTTACTATAGGGCTTGCGGGTACTAACTTGGGCGCCAAGGACGCAATAAGACGAAGGCTTCGATGCTTCGGTTAATCCTTGCTTGGTCTTTGACCAATACCTTTTTTTCGCGGCAACGAATGGCCCGCCGGAGTTCTCTCTTTGCTTTCTTGAATAATTAGGTACCTTTGGAATGCTTTCGGCCCCGCCAAAGGTCAGGAATTTCCATGACTTGGGTAAGCCCTGCCCGAATTTCTATCTGCTCCAACATACGAAGCATAGGTACGTTTCTCCTAAACCTGTGCGGCCCTCTTTGTTGCGGAATCAGGGTTGGTGAGCTTGAATTCACATTCTTTATCGCTCCATGCGACTTTGTCGTATTTTTATCATCGCATTGAAGATCTTATCGCCAGGAAGCGGCGCTCCTAATTCCTCGAAAACAATATCCTGCGAATTGTGAAGGCGAACGTGGAACTTAGAAAGTGAATCTTAAACATATCCTTGGCCTATACCACACCCTTAGTGCAGCCAAACGGCAAAAGTTCAACTGTTGCGGCTGCAATCCGCATGTTTGGGGCCTGATACCCCTTCATCGGGCTGCTTTAACCCGAGGTATGTTGTTATGGCGTTTTCTTTGAGATGTCTCTGATCTTTATTTCGAAGCCGCAGGGCCCACTGGTATCGCGGGGAGTGACCATCTTTGAAAACGACTTTCGCATCTTGTTGTCGTAAATGGGTAATCTTCCGTTGCCGGCAATAAATTCCTCTGGAAAATTAGCTTTGGCGGTGGTGGCGGTGCGGGCTTTTTCGCTTGGGAGGAGGGTTGTTGTGGTGTGGTGGCGGTGTCTTGGGCATACTAATACTATGGTAGCGAATGGAATACGTGTCCTCCTCCTAATACGTTATTCCCAAAGGCGTCGTACATTATTATATATGGATGTTAATCCTTCGTCACCTAGTTGTACCCAGATGTCCCAACCATAGTCCTACGAGAAGTAAACGCCGAGAACTTTCGCTGAATAAAGCGAACTTAAACTGGCTTAATTTGGAAGGGCAAGCGAAACACTACGAATAAGTTAGGAAAAAATCGCCAGCTCCCGAAGCACGCTACAGACAAATCGCGATAACTTCCGGCTACAATGTCCGTGGGCGTTAACAGGCACTGGCGTTGCTACTTCGCTACCCGGGCCGTAATATCGTTGGGGCGTTCCTTTGCCCAGCGTTT